>NC_056726.1:440208190-440210690 GCF_019279795.1 Protopterus annectens
ACCATGAAAGTGGGGATGTATCTGAAGTACTGGCATAGATAAGCTAACAAAGTTGCTGTAGTAACACCCTCCTGTGTGCTCTAACATATATTTAGTGAAATAGCACAAGTAAATGAATTAGGAATTCAGCTATGGGTAATTACACATGTATTTGCAAATATATCAGGCACTATGGGAATGTAACAGCAGTGACAAACAGACATCAGTGTGAAAGTGCATACCCACAACCAACATCACCACAGTCACATACCGGTAAGTCAAGTGAACAGTAGATTATATGGAGTGTATGAACAAATACATCATTGTTTGCCACTCACACATTAGCCCTACATATACAGTCCCAATTCTCAGTGTAGTCTGAATCCTGACCTTGGTACAGGACATATCTCAGTCTGCCCCTACAAACACATACAGGCAATAGATCAGCAGAAACTGGAGCAGCATGCACAGTCAGATAAAGAAGGAGCCATAACACTTACATCCACCCCCTCCATAGACAGCCCAAATAACATGTACACATGACATGTACACAATCATGACAGTCTGTTAACAGTGGCCAGACATGCACAGGCCTCTCACACAAACAGTTCTCCTCAGAATGTACAAGCTCAGGTCTCATAACTATGGCCTCTTCCCTGACATGCTGTTGGTCTACTACATCACTGGGATGGTAGCAGGAATGAATTCAAGAAATAATGATAATAAATATGTCTGCACCTCATTGACATCTGGACAAAGCCTGACATAATTTGGGGACAGAGGCACAAACACAGGGGTAGACTGGACATACTGCTGTCATACATTGAGACAGTTGCAGATGTTACTGTGTTTGTTGTAACATCCTTTATGTGGAATATGATGTCAGTAATACCAATAGATGTGAGTATTTACTGACTTCATTCCCCAGAGTCCACAAATGATTTACCAAGGACACTGACTGTCTGGGGAACAGACAAAACATAACAGGCAGACATGTGGCCAGTCTGTGGACAGCATGCCAGTGGAGAGGTATGTCAGAGACGTATCACTGTCAGTCATGAAATCACTCACTAAATGCATGTCCACACAAACCCTGTCAATCTATCAATCCACCATGTGTATAACAGCACTGATGACATAGAATCTGTTCACAAATCTGGGGATATGTCCCCCATGTTGTTTGGTTGTCTCCACATGTCCTGTCCTGTGATGTAGTGCCACCTACTATATGTGAATCTGTAGCCCACCACCTCTGTAATTTCCCTCATACAGGCAAGGAAAAGGGGCAAGACCCACATGAAGGAATGTCTCATATGTCAGAACCAGCAGCAGTGTCCAGGCCCACAGCACAATATTATGTGGGCACCTACATAGTGGTATGGGCTTAGCAATACCTGACATATGCACATCTTTACAGAGGACAGACAGAAAGTAGATAGCTAACAGGTTATGCATTAGGATGAATGTTTTGAAACATAGAAGTCTGAAACTGAAAGGTATGCCATTACTACATGACAGCAGTCCTCAATGAGATGTCCAAAAACACAGTAGTCTACAGTTAATATCACCATATCAGATCAATATTCAATAGGAGATACATAAAAACATAAAGCTCAAACACCAAGAACAAGATAGTCAGTACTCAGAGTCCCAGCTTTACATGCAGTGGTGTATGGTTCTATTACTGCAATCTGCAATCTACTTTTACTTGGAAAAGCACTATTAAAAGTACTAACATAATGATACAATATGTGTTAAACTATTTTTGTCAACTAGTGCACTGTAGCTGGTGTAACATGCAAGTGTGACTGCATATAACCTGGGATAATACCCATGTATAAAACAAATACAAAGAAAAAAGATTGTGGTACTATCCATGTATACTCAGGTGTCCCATATAATATAGTCACACCACTTGCTACTGTAATGACAGCACATAGAAGCATGATATGCACAGAAAATTAAATACACTTATTAAAGATGTCATTACCCTGCTATTTTATCAGACTGGAATGTGATCACTGTTTACCAGGGCTGAGCTATGCTTAGCAGGTTTCAACATTGCTTGAATGTAAATGCTAAGCAGATTTGAACACTGGTAAGTGAAGCCTATGTGGTGTAAGTGCCTATTCGTTTAACCGTACATTAGCAGTGCTTACCATCGCTCAAACCCATGCAAACACATTTAAAGCTGCACAAAACTGCCTTTATCATTCTGTATCCAACAGTTCTCGTTCTGCCTAGCAACAAAATAAACAGCCTTGACAGGTCTTGAACCCAGGACCCTGCACACCATAGTCAAAGCAATTTACCAGTAAGCCAACACAGCTGTATGGTTTTCAGATGTTTTCTCAAACATACCATTCTTTATAGCTAATTTACAATAGGGAATAGACACTGTGCAATTAGGAAGGATTGGTATCTATCTATCTATATATATATATATATATATATATATATATATATATATCTGAAAAGAAACATATACATACAGAGGCAGATATGTATGGAGATACATATA
>NC_056726.1:440213190-440428190 GCF_019279795.1 Protopterus annectens
CATAACAGGCTAACATGTGGCCATTACGCGGATAGCCTTACAGTTGAGAACTATGCAGAGACAGAACTTTGCCAGACTGAAAACCATGCAGAAATGGCACGTGCAGACAATCCCTGTTAAACTAGCAGTATTCCAAACGTATAGCAGCAATACTCTCATTCTGCTCCTAAGTCTTGAACCTTCTCCACCATTTAGTTGGCTTGTCTCCACAACTCTTGTTGTAAGAGGTAGTAGCTCACACAACTCCAGGATGTCTTCCTCACAAGTAAGGGAAAGGGCCAAGGCCACATGGAGTACTCAATTATAGGAGTGCGTTGCCATGACATTGGCTATTGGAAGAACTACACAGCTGCTCTGCATGCAATTAGCAAGTGGGGAACCCCAGTATGTGCAGAGGCCATCACCTGGTCATGAGCATCAACTACAAAAGCCATGCTGCCACCTATTCAAACCAGCTCTATCCCTGTAGTGCACAGAGAGAGAGAGAGAGAGAGAGAGAGAGAAAACAAATATAACATAAACTGGGAAAGAGAAGAAAAAAAGTAAGTGGAGCATGTAAGCATGTAATTGAATGTAATTTGGAAGAATATATGTCCCAACAAGACTTGCTGTACTAATGTCCTGCTGAACAGCTGCTATGGCCATAGCATCTGGCCCTCTCTGCAGTGGAAGATATCACAGCCATACCTCTCAACTGTACAGATCTTCACAGAATGTCCAGATTTTCCCATCATAGTTTTTTGTCTGTTCCTCCTGAAATCTGTACTTTTCTGGCAAATAGCTGAGGATTGAAGTCATCAAGTAATGACAAACACTTGAGTTTAAGTCTCTACATCCTTAAGAATATTCACGGTAATGCAAAATGTATCATTCTACAAACTTCCTAAGTTTGTAACAGGAATATTTAAAGTCTGTCCCCATTTATCCCCCCATCATTTTAGGCATTGTCTAGATGTGATGCTCTAAGAGGTTGCGAGATAGGATCACAGCTCAGGAGCCTGACTCATCCTGGGAAAGGACAGCTCACATATGCCAACCACTGGGGTGTATGTCAAACAGTTGTGAATGTACCACTGCTAGGCCAGTTAACGGGATGTTATCAGTATCCATATGGTACATGTGAATATGAGTATGACATATGTTTGTCTTGTAAAGCTAAGAGACCTATATAGGTCATGTGCATAGTAAAGTACTGTTGCAGACATGTGTGTTGAACTGCATGTGATATAGTGAATTAATAACATTCAACTGTACAGTGTTTTGCTGGACAATAAGCACATTTGTGACTGATATCTGTAGTCACATACACATATAACTGTGCTATCTTAGTCAAACCATTGTTAAGTCTGTGAGCAATGACATTGTAAAACAATAGCCTACTTATGACTGCTGAACATCTTCCAGGTTATCACAGTGATGTCAAAGCCTACTGTGGAATCAACTTACTAATGTATGGTGCAGCTATATTAATACAGTATCAATACTGATGTCCCTTTTGTCACCCATTTATGTGTGCCATTGTCCAGGTGTACTGCTATAACAGGTTGAGAAGTATGCTTGAGCAGCAAGACTGTAAATACAGTGTGCCATACTAACATAGAACAGAAATCTATACCAGGTATCCCCTGAGCACATGTATTTATGCATATGTTCAGCTGGAAGGCACAAAACTAATCACATGAGTTTCAAGCAGTCAGTTACATAGGTTGTGCATGTTGCACGTGTGTAATATCAGTGACAGTGCATACACAAGACATAAATGTGTGCAGCTACTGGTTGTTGCATTGCCCTGACACTGATATGGGTACTAGAGTAGGCATGATTATCAGGTAGTAATCGGAGAAGTGTCCAACTGTGTTATGACCCTCTGTCCATGCTTACCACTACCAGCTATATCAACAGCTATATACAGTGGATATCAAAAGTGTACACACCCCTGTTGGAATGCCAGTTTTGTGTGCTGTATGACAATCAGACCACAGAAGATCATTTCATAATGTTTCTCATCTTAAATGTGACCCCTAACCTGTACAAACCATTGAAAAACAATCAAAGGTGTTTCTAGGAAGGTGAGCAACTATTGCCAAGTGAAGATGTGCCATGATGTTAGAGTCCAAACCAAGACGAATGAATGCTGTAACCATCTCAAAAGGTGCATACGTAACATATCAGTTTAAGGGTGTGCATACTCATTCAACTGGCTTATTGTATTGATTATTATTGCCATATGTTTTCAAAGATCAGATTATGTTTTCAATTGAATTGTAAAGGCTATAGGTCACATTAAAGGTGGGAATTGTTTTGAAATGAGTTATTGTGGTGTCATGTTCCAATTGCACAAATGCCAGGAATTGTAACAGGGATGTGTATCCTTTATATCCACTGTAGCTATATGGACTCAGCAGCACCTGACCTGTATAAATAACCAGCTTCCACAAAGGTAGAGTAATCCCCTTTGGTGGACAGCAGCAATACACAAACCACATAATAGGCTGCTATATTGGCTACACAGGGACACATAGGTGCAGGCAACAACTTGGAAGCAAGTCCACCTCTATCTGAGCAAGCATATAAGTTCACAGGTGACTTCCTGTAAGGCTGACTATGACTACAAATCAGGCATAGCCACACCACCAAGGACAATTGCAAAAGTGTCTCCACATATGTTGTCAGTCTCAGAGTAAACAACACAATTCACCCTGTACTTGTAGGAAAGAACACCTCATACACACATGCCATGGATGTAGGCAACCTGCATCATACAGGTTAAGGGGGAACATCACCACCCTGTCCACCCCAGTTGTATAGGGGGATATCCACATCAACCACACTCCTCCATGGTGAGCATGTACATATTGCCTACTGATGGCAACAACAGCAAATCTCCATGGGGCATAATAACATTACTGTCTGCCTCCTACATGAACTCAGGCATGTGTTCACAGCTCCATCACATAGCACAGTCAAACACAGACCTGCCACCATCCACATGGAAGATGGCCACTGTCAACCCTCTACATAGAAATTAATGGAGAATAGAGGATTATGCAATCAAGTGTCCAACATTGGGGGGAATAAGAAAGATCAGGGCCAGGAGTGTAATACAAGCTGCTATAGCCATGATTGCTTGGAGGGTTATGGTGTAGTGTGGATTATTTGCAAGTAATATCCACTGTTGATGTGCAATTTGACAAATGTATGAGGTCCTGTGACCTTTTTCCTGTTTATGTCTTCCAGGTAACATGCAGAGGACTTGCCTACCAGCATTTTCTGTTGGGGAAACTGACATCATCACCCAATATGTGATCGAACATTATGCTCTGTTTTTTGGATGGAGAGCAGAAGATGTGCGGGAGAGGACCACCCTGTGAAACAGTCTGGTCCACAGGGTAAATGATGCCAGCCTGCACAGCAGAACTTATGATCAGGTGCAGCATTGGGTCACTGACCTCATCCGCCATGCCCATCAATGGGCTGCTGCTGTAGCGAGGGACTGGCTAGCCACAGGTGGACTCCCAGCCATTTAGCCCCCACTGACACCCACAGAGGAGCTCCTCACCAACCTTAGGTCACCCGCCCAACGAGCAAGCCATGAAGCTGAGGAAAGCATTGTGTTGGTGGGTTGCACACACACACAGTGGGCAAGGAGCATGCAGGTAAGGGCACTAATGTATCAGACATACATGTATCTGTATTGTATCTACATCCATGTGTCAGGTCCAATTGCAGTTGTGAATGGGGTTTTCTAATGTGCAGAGATGCACATCTCTGGTGAAGACAGAACATTGTGTATTATTGGGGTTAGTACTGTAAATGTGCAGACATGCTGCATCCATCCTGTACCAAGGCCACATGTGAGTCTGCTGAGAATAAGTCCCTCTGACAACTACCTAGGACCCTCTGGTCTGCATATGGGACAGCAGCCTGAAGCTGGTGAGTATGACATTGTTCTGTTGTTGCCTGGCAATACCCCAGCATGTGAAGGATATGCAATTTACCATGCACACAACTATCAGTAATAGCTATATTGATTTATGTAATAGCGATATTGCTTTTTGTGTATGTTCACTTGTGCTGGGGTTAACTGCATTGCATCACAATGGTCACGACTGGGGCCCATCTGACGTGAATTCAACATTCCTGTAGCATATCTCACAACTTGTCAGTGCCAAGACATCTGGACAGAGGCCAGCAAAATGGGCAGGACAAATGGCCTAAGGTTGAGACGTGTGACACATTAGTGGTGCACAGTGGATATAAATTGTGTACGCACCAATGTTAAGATGCAAAGTGTTCCTGTTATGTACTAATTAGGACCACAATATGTCAGTCCACACCTCTTCCAGCCTTTAATGTGACCCATAACATGAACAGTTCACTTGTAAAACCAAGCATCTGAAGTCATGTTTTGCACCTACAAGGCTGGCCACCTGTGAGGGTGGCAGATGTCATATCAGCATGATGTTTCAGTCAGGTATGATACCTCATGCCGCCATATGTGTCAGTACACTCACTGTGGCCTATTTGGGTACAATATCACATACATGGGCATTGTTAAGGCACACAGACCACTTCGGAGCACATATAGGTTGCAAACATCTGGATATTCCAGACAAATCTGTACAGAGGACTGTACAATGGTTTAACCTGATGCATATGAGGCAGATGTTGTTACCACACTATATAAAGTAATGGCAGCGGGAGGTTGTCACCAGCCGTGCATGGTACACACATCAAAATGGTATAAGCCACACAAGATATGATCCTCACACACACACACACACACACACACACACACACACACACACACACACACACACACACACACACACACACACACATACACACAGTTGACAGCACTGGAATTAGAACTCCTGCATATCTAGGTATTTCTAATATAGTGCTACACAGTTATCAGACACACCACATGCATGGATACTTATTTGTACTATAGTGTTACACATTTATCACAAGCACCACCGAGACTATAGGGCTGAGGGCTAACCAAACACATTTCTACAGTGAATGACACCAGCACACCATGTGATATAGGCCAATGGGATGTGTACTGGGTGTGAAGGGCCTCATAATGGTATTCTCTTTGTCGCTGCCTGTATCTCTCTTCCCCACGTCTCTGTGTGTGTATGTTTGACATATTATATTATGTTGGCCTTAGATATGTGTGAGTATTCCTATCCAATGTGTATGTGTGAAGTATCAATGGTGTACAATTTGGTGTGTGTGCACAGACATCTGTGAATAACAGATATTTATATTCCACTGTGTTGTCAGACATGGGCTTCATTTCTCTAAGTGTAGGAGCATGCCCAGTATGACCTTCTATATTGAGTGTGTACATCCATTCCAGGGAGAGTTGGACTCCAGTTCAGGATTTTGTGTGCTACAGCTACACCTAGCAACCTGTTTCTGCAGGATATCTGTAGATAGGTTGCCAATATGGAGACACAATGGGTGTAACCTACGGGGAATATTGTAACTATTGCTGTCTGTGCTGCTTGTGTAACATGGTTGGTTGTAGCATAGATTTTCTGACATATGTACTGTTTTACATCAGGATAAAAAAAAAAAGTCATTATGTTCAGGTTAACAACCAACAACGTAGCGAACTGAATATTTATTTTTTATTTTTTATGTTTACATTAAGTTTCTCTTCAGAGAAAGTCAAGAAGATGTCAGGCTTCAGTATCTGAAGTCAAATTTGCTTGAGAAGTTAAGTAAATTAAAAACGAAAAATAAATAAAATAAATGGCGTTTGGTACAAGGTCGCGTTGGGACTGTTATTGAGTTTTGGAATTGTTTTCTGGTTTTACAGTGGTTTGGTCTAACTTCTGGTTACACTGTGATGTAGCATGCCATCAACTACTGACAGTCATCATTCTTTGCTCACAATTATTTACCAGGGAAATACAAGATGAGTGAAGCTGAGACCAATATTCTGAAGCATATAGACTACACATTCTGGCACACTCCTGCCATTGTGGAGGGGTAACTACAGACAATTGACTGCTGGTTCTGTGTAAATGGTCCAGCACCTTGTTAGTATGGGGGCTGGGGATCCCCTTCTAGTGCTTTTTGCAATTTAACGGAATGGCTATATCCTGCTGGGGCCATAACTCTCAGGTGTACAGATACACCCAGGTTATCCAGAGGCAGGACTTATATATCTGGTCAGTTTACCTTCACATTGTGGTTTACAAGCAGTTTTGTGGCTTTTCATTCATTGGTTTGCAGTCAGGGGGTAGTATGGGCAGACATTAGAGTTTCAGACTTCATACACTCCATGACATCCATGCTTCTACACCCCCCTCTGTTATTCTGTCCTCTTCCTAACATTATGAAAGCAATATCTCAGAAGTATCACGATAGTTGGACCTTTATCCTAGTAGTATGTATGGCCTGGTCCACAGTTCTTGCAGTAGGACATGGGGATGCATACTACTGGCATTTGTCAGCATAGCCTTGCATTTGTTTTCTGTTTACTGTGTTAAGTTGTTAGTTAGGACCCCCTGACATTCTGTACATTGGCACTTTGGGTGAGGCATGGGCCTTTGCCAGAGGACTGTAGGCCATTTGAGAGTGCCGCAGGCCATCTGTAGCAGGCCAGTGCATTCTGTCACTCATACATTCCCAGGCTGCAAGCCAGTGAATTACCTTGGGCTGACAGTGGTAAGTGGTTGAGGTGTTCCTGTCAATTCTTCCTGCTCATACTGATCCATGAGTCTGGATGTGGTCAGGTTGCTGCTTACAGCTGGGGACACACCTGCATGGGACACTTATTCAGCATGCAGCATCATGTATGTATTCCCATACAGAGATGGGTTCATGCTGTACTCCTTCCTACAGCAAGGATATGACCTGTGATAAACCTGAGGCTGATGGTGGGGTGAGCTGGGTGCATGTGTAATATAGAAGCTACTGGCACCTGACTCACAGATATACCTGGGACATTCCCCTTATGCTGGCTTGTGTGTGGACATGGGCAGCCTATCATTACTTTATAACTGTGCCTTTTGTGGTCTGCCTGTTATTGGCCAGACTACCAGTATTCCATACTAGAGAGACAACTAATGTGATACTAACCTTTATGTATAAATCCAAAGTTGTGTACAGTTGGCATTTATTTTACATACACTTTATGTAAGTTTCTTCCACCTGTGTACTGTTTCTATGTATGGGCCCCTGTTCATGGCGTGTCCAGTTTTTTGATGGTGACAGCGATTGACATCTGGACAGTGATTATGTAGAACTGCTGACATGGGTGTAGCTGAGAAGCAGTGTGGTTGGCACTCCAGTTGTTGGTAGATCACCCTGTCGACCACTGTACTGTATTTAGGACACTGAGACACAACCATCCAGGTCCACATGCTGACCACTTCCAGGCAATATTAAACACACAACAAACTTACCACACTGACCCCTGCATATTGTACAAATGCAACAATGTAGATTGAGACAGCTCTGGCAACCTGTGCTCCAGTAATATTACTCCTCAAACTTGCATGTTACTGCATTTCTACATGGGATTGTGGGGGAGGGGGTGTACACCTGAAGACTTTAAACATTTGCAAGGACTGTACTGGTATTTTGGTTACTCTGTTGGCTTCCATTTCATATTGTATTGTGACCTATCATGCAGAAAGGAGGCATATCAGTAGAGTACACATGTTAGATTTTAATGGCATACATTTCAGTTTCAGACTTTTTACCCTTCAGAACAAAAATGCAACAGGCAGACCTGTTGTGGTATGTCTTTGTAGGTCTGGATGGGGGCTGTTCACCATTACCATCATTTGGGGGCCTTAGCCCGGCCTTTCTTTATGGTCATTTGCACCTGTCCTGCTGGGTAAGGCTGGTGGTGGGTATGTGACCCTCATTGACATCTATGTGTGTGATCTATTGACACCCACAGTTATTTGGGCCATCACATGTACTGTGGTGGGGGTTGTCACCTTGTGTAGTACTGCCTAGTATGTTGCCACCAGTATTTGTTAGGGATTTACTGCTGACCCATATAGCTGTCAGCTGGCTGCTGTCTGCTGCTATCCCATTCAGCCACCCAATTTCCTTGCATGCTTGAATACATACCATACATGCAACAATCAGAACATACTACTCCATTCTGTAATTGATAGGAAGGGTGACTTACCTTGTTGCTGGAAAACACTGTTGGCCAGCAGAAGCGTGAAGCAGTAAAAAAATATATATATACTAAGTAGTTTGCTGATTAAACATATCTTTTAATAATCAAACCAATCGTGTTACCAATCTAGCATTGTTTTTCTGTTTGATTATATACATATTTTGTTACATATATAATACACCTGCAATTTTGGTGTATTTCTTTATTATTATTTTTTATTTTTTTATCATTTATTATTTCCATTAACAATGTACTATAATCACAGGCTTTACTGTGTTGAACCCATGGACACATTGATTTTATAATGTTTATTAACAGTTTTTCTGTTTCTGTAGTAAAGAACATACCATTAAATATGCAAGATTACAATTCTCATTGGTCAGGTACTCTTATAAATATTCATGAGAAATGTCCTGAATTTGCTGTATCACTGATGAAGGCTTGTATTTTATTGCAGAAACCGGTTTGATTATTAAAAGATATGTTTAATCAGCAAACTACTTAGTATATATATATATATTTTTACTGCTTCACGCTTCTGCTGGCCAACAATGTTTTTTGGTATGATCCGGCCGCGCAGTATCTACGTGCATAGCATAGTGTTTGATTACCTTGTTGCTGGGCCAGTATTGAGGATGGTGCTGGAAGGCTGATTATGTCGGATACACATAGTACACTTCCTATACATGGTAAAGCACAAGTAGTGCCATGTTTGGCATCCCTTTTACTGTATGAGAAGTCGGAGAGAGGTATCAGTCCCTGGGTCTCTACAGTGTCAGTGTGTGTGCTATGCGTTGTTTCTTTGCCAAGGCCTGGGCATACTGGGCATGCCTCCTTCTGCCTACAGAGGCAGGCTCAGGAAGTTCCTCCTCTGAGTGCCTCTGTGCCTGTGCTGGCCTTGGTAATGGTGTGGGGGGGGGGGCTGTGTGGCCCTGTTACGTTCTGTTCCTGCTGCAGCTGTTTCTGTAGGATCATATTTTGTAACATGGCACATACTATGAACATTTGTGTACATGTAGCTGGAGAGTACTGCAAGGCTCCACTGGATATGTCAAGGCAGCGGAACCATGACTTGAGCATCCCAAACACATGCTCTACAATGATCCTGGTTTGTGCGTGTGCCTCATTATGGTGTTCTTGTTCGAGTATGTGTGCATTTCTGATGGGTGTCATCAGCCACAGTTCCAGTGCGTATCCAGCATCCCCCACTAGATGACCATATGGGATGTTCCCCCTGGCAAACCCCTGATACAGCTGTGAGCAATGTCAGATGTGGGAGTCATAATAGCTTCCAGGGCTGCCAGCACACATGTTCATGATAATGCCCTGGGCATTGCACATGACCTGACAGTTAATGGAGGGGAAGCCCTTGCAATTCATGTAGACCCTATCCCGTTCGCTGGGTGGTGCTTTGATGTGGATGTGCATGCAGTCTATAGTACCAGCTACCTCAGGGTATTCTGCTGTATGGTGGAGGAGATGCATACTTCTGGTCCAATGCCTCATGGGTGTTGGGGAAATACATATGCTCATTGGCATGTGGTGTCGTGGCATCCAGGAACTGGTGGAGTACCCTGAATGCTGATGCCTGTGAGACCCCCATGATATTCCCAGTTGGTCTTTGAAAGGTACCTGTGGCTAGTATTCTTAAGCCTACACATACCTCGGTATCCACTGGGATGGGTTCCCCTCTGTTGGTTCCGTGTGCGAGGCGGGGACAACACAGCTGGACAATTTGCTGTAGAATGTCCCTGTCTACCCTATAGTGCTCCACTATCTCCAGCTCATGTTAGCCCTGGTAGGTTATGCTGGGTCTGTACACTCTTCTCCACCTCCTCACAGTGGGTCGGTTGTTAGCATTCTCCTCCTCACCACCGTCAGTTTCTAGTACATATTGATGGAGTAAAGCAGCAGCAGCCTCTAACATTTTTAGTTAGCTTGGCCAGTTAAAAATCCCCCATCTGTGTACACTGGTGGTGTAGATTTTGTGGGAAAATACAGTCTGAAAGGTGTTTGCATAGTTTATAGTAGTGTGCTGGGCTGCTGCATGTGTAATTGGCTGATTCTGATACATTCCACCTGTCAGCTATGCTAGTTTTCCATGATTGCCTTCCTACTGCTGCTTCACATTCCCATTTCCTCCCTATTTAAGCCCCAAGGTGCGCCGCGCATACCCAGTGCTGAAATGTAAACAGTGCTGCCATTTCCTCTTTTTTTTTTTTTTTTTTTTTTTTTTTTATGTTTAAAACCCGGTGCATGGCACGCACACCCATTTAGGCTATGTACACACTGCTCAGGCACATCTGACACACCTCCATCCTTAGCTGTGCTTAGCTAAGGGCAAACACGGGCTACAGAGCTCCAATGAGCTTACAGCAAGCATGACACACTCCCTTATGAAGTCATTCAGCTCTTAGACTTGCACTCTTGTATTGTTGCACTTACACGGTTAGGTACAAGCTGACACTTTGAAGAAGTATGTGATTCAGTATAACTCCCTTCATTTGCATACCCCAGTGTGTAGGTCATTAGTTACTGCACTAAAATGAACCCTTTCCCCTTGACAACCAGTGCTCCCTGGTATATTTTACATTCTGCATGCCATTGACTATAATGGCAAAATGCAGATTTATCTTAAAATTGAGTTTTCCCATTTTTTTTTTTTTATTTTCAACCTGATCCTGTTTGCTCCTCACTGCTCTATGCTTAAACAGCCCAGATCGGGCAAAAAAAAGTTTAATTTTTCATAATAATTAATCACTTTTTAATGCCAATGGCCTTATATTTGGCCATTGGCCATTGGCATGTCTAAGTACATAATACATGTTTTTCACGAGCTGTTATGCCTCCATTTTGTCAGTTGCAGAAATGTACTGAATTATTTTCTGAATACATTTCTGCACTGACACTGTTCTAGCACGGAGACCTGGCTGCTTGGTGAATCGCTAAATCAGCTCATTTGCATGGTTTTCACCAGCAAATGAGGTGATTTGCATGCCACATGTTTTTTTGTGCTAGAACAGTGTAGGGCCGCTCATGCACGTGATAACGGCACTATTCTGAATCGCTAGGCGGTCATTTTCCATGCAGGAGCTCTTACACAGTTCCTGCATGGAAAATCGGCCTTCCTGAATCCCGGGGTATATGTTTTCCGCACATTGAGTCAGGAGACACAGAATTTCATTCAGTTTTTGCACTTGTGTGATTTCTGAAGGAAAATAAAGTTTACTTTGAGTTTGACTTTGACATCGACTCAATAGGCCAAGTTACATTTTTTGGCAGAAGATAGTAATCTACACAGCCAAGTGTTTGCTGAGTCACTCAGGAACATAAATCAGTAGCTGCAGGAATTGCTGGGGATTTTATATGGTTAATTAGTATTAGCTGCTCAACAAATTTTCTCATTACCATGTACCATACCTGACAGGACCACCGTCTGTGGAGATGCTTGCTCACAGAAATAAACTGCAGTAGGGTGGTCTCTGAATTGGAAAGTATTACTGTTATGGATTAGCTACCACTTGTTGTAAGTGTTATGACTCACAATAACCCTTTCTGAATTCCAGCCAAAGCATATACAGGCTTCTTGGAGGGCATCACTGACAACTAGCTGCTGGTACTATTAGGCTGGCATGTAGGGCTATTGAGTAAATACAGCAAAAATATGATGTGGTAAAGGGGATAATGATATAGAGATGAATGGATTTAGTCATGAAACTAATGTAACTACCAACTGTACAAATAGACGAATTGTTATAGTAAACAGAACTGGGCCACCACTGGTGGGGTCTGTAGTGTTTTACCATGCATGTGGAATTCTCATAACAGTTTTAGTATTGCTGTTGTCGTGATGAATAAAAATGAAAAAATGTTTTTTTGAGATGTAGCTTGGAAAATGTTTTGTCAAAAAGTTATTTTGATATTCTTTAGTAATTTCCATTAAAGTGTTCAGGAATCAAGGTTTGCATACTCTTTAGATATTTGTCAAGTGCTCTAACTAAAGTGGTGTCATATTCCTGCTTTGTCTTCCCATAGACCATAATGATATAACTATAATTTTCAGCATTTTGGATGTCTCACAGTACCATTTGTATTACATTTTTCAACATTTATGCTCCTGAATCTATTCTGAATATTAGGCTTTTTCAGCTGCTAGGGCTTATGTGTGTGGAAAATGTGATTCCAACCTCGTTGTACCCTTACTCTGCATGTAAGTTTGTAAAACCTGTTGCATCTTTCAATTCTGCTATGATGGCATCAGTTTGTGTGTGGTGTAATATTTCTCTCCCTTTGGATGTTTTTTTTTTTATTGTCTCATATCTAAACATTTTCTGACTTATTCAGTTTACTTTAGTTTGTGGGGCATTACAACGGGGATACCCACAGAGATGGCCCTGTCAGCATTTCTATTATTTTTATTATTTTTTTGTTTTGTTTTTTAAGTTCTTCATCAATACTTTAATTCAGATGAAGTGAGATTTACATATGAGGCTGAGCTCTGGGTGGAAAAGAGTCATCAGTATACCTACTGTTTTGATGTAAGGAAGCTGAGTAGTCAAGAACCTTTGCCTTGCATGATCTACATTTATATATTTTTATTTATACCAACGTTCATTTGTAAGTATCTCAGTATTTGTACTGGTTCAATAGACTTGTAGGCATATATATTTATTTATTTACTTTTTTTGTTTTTCCTTGACTGGGAAAGTCAGACTGGGCAGTCCTCATTTTCAGCAGAGACCTGGACAGAAAAGCTCCACAAAATTACATGGATACATAGTTAATAAACTATTTACTGCATAGTTTAAATAGATTTAGTGACAGCATTTTATACAAGTTTATTCAGTGACACCAATTATACAATTATGCAATTTTATTTCTGCTTCTTTTAACAAAAAGAGGAGAGGAACTGCTATACTTTGGAGAAAATTCACTGTAATGCCTAAGGATATGGAATTCATGAGTGATCCTAAAGGAATGTGCGCATTTGTAATTAATATATTTACAAGGCTGGAAAATGTTTTGTTGAGGAAATTATAGAAGTTATAGTTAATATTAAAGATATGAGGTAGATGAGGTAGGAAGAGAGACTGAAAGAGATAGAGGATGAACAGACAGAGTAAACAAAATAAAATGAGTATTATTTTAATTAGTGGTTGGAGAAGGAGTTATAGCTAGGAGATGGGTGTTAAAAAGTATAGAGATTACTTGTTTTTGGTATTTACAAGTTTTAGTAGTTTAGTTAGTAGAAATAAAGAATTCAAAGCATGTGGAATGTTAAGGCAGTGTTGGAGGAATGCATTAGAATTTTGTATACACTTAAATTAATATGGCGGATAAATGTGTCATATTGTCTTTTAAAAGAAATGTTTTTCAATATACATTATGGATAGTTTTAATCTGTTATCTATTAATGCAAATGGATTAAATAATGGGAAGAATGAAATTATTAATGAGATAATTAAATAGAGGAGACATTATATTATTGTAAGAAACGTGCTTAATAGATAAAGATATACAGTATTTAAATAACTTAGGTTACAAAATGTAATCATCTCCTTCTTTTACTTTTAATAAAAAAGGGAGAGGAACTGCTATACTTTTGAGAAAAAATGCCTATGGTTATGGAATCCATGAGTGATCCCAAAAGAATGTGGACATTTGTAATAATTAAATATAATGACAAACTGCATACACTAGCTATTTTTATTGGATTCCCAGAATATATGCAAGAGTGGCTAAAGATCACTTACACTTGCTAGAGAGTCATTTGAAGGGTAGTTTAATTTTAGCTGATAACTTTAACTGCATATCTTGTATAGAAGATAGAAGTGAACAAAAGAAAGTTAAAATCATGGCAACAGCTAGAGCACTACACAGATGGATTAGTAATAATAATTTAGTTGATGTAATAGTAAAAGCAGAAGATAAGTTGTTGTTCTTCACTCATTATTCTGATGAACTTGGGATGCAAACTGGAATTGATAGGATTTATGCTTCTACAGATTTACTTAAAAAAGTGAATTATTTTAAAACTATTACTTGTCCTTTTTCCTCATCACAATGCACTAAGTATTACTATATTAATAGATATAAGGAAATTTCAGATTATTTATAGAATCCCAGTATATATGATGAAATTAAAAGAATTTAAGAGATATCTTAAAGAATAAATTGAGATTTTTATCTATGAATGATAATGATCAGGTTAGCAAAATCATACTATGGGACTCCTTAAAATGCATATTAAACTTAGAATGGGAAGATGGGCTAGCAATGAAATGAAAGAGTGGGATAAAGAACTGTTAGAAATACAAGATGAAATACATAAAGTGAGGTTTAAACAACAAAGAAATTAAATAATATTGTAGTCATTAAAATTTAGTGACAAAATATCAGCAATTTTAACCCATAAAGTGGAGATAGCATTAGAAAAAATAAAATCGCACAGTTATGGGATGATAATAGAAATAATATTTTAAGCAAAAAGGTACAAACCAATAATATCCAATATCATCACAGTAATAAGCTTACTTCACACATAGATGAAATGCTTAATATTTTTGAAAAATTCCATGAAGATCTTAATAAAGATACAAGTAATAATCCTAATATTTACAAAATTAACAAGTATTTAAATAAAACTGTTACTAATAAACTTAATGCCCACCAAGTATCTCTGTTGAATAAGCCTATTACCCTAATAGAAGTTAAAGAAGCTTTAAAAAGGGAAATGGTAAACCTCCAGGGTTAGATGGTTTAAGTATGGAATTATATAATCTGCTTCTGTTAAATATTTTAGAATAACTGAGTTAACATTTTCAGGATAATTCAGAGTGACAAAATAATTCCTCATTCATGAAATTTTTTTGAAATCTCACCTATACTTAAACACGGAAAGGACAATAAGTTAGTTTTCTCATACAGACCTATTTCATTATTAAAAATAGACTATAACGTATTTACTTCTACAAGTTTTATAAGATTAAGAAATATAGCAGATAAATGAATTAATAAAGATCAATCCAGATTTATAATCAATAGATTAATGTATGATAATATAAAAAGTGCAGTAACTATGTTAGATTTTGCAAAAGGAATGAACGAGAAATTGGTTTTAATTAGCTTAAATATTGAGAGAGCTTTTGATTGTGTAGATTGGAACTACTTGTTTAAAACTTTAGAAGTGTTTACATGTCCAGAATTTATTAATATAAAAAAAAAACTGCATAGAGACTCCAAAGTATGTATTTAAATTGGAGCTTACATTTCTCAATGGATTCACTTTAAAGAAAGGCACAAAGCAAAGGTGCCTTTTGTCCCTCCAACTATTTGTATTAGTTATCGTACCCTTAGCTAATAGTTATAAGAAGCAATAAAAAATGATGGTTACTCAATTAACAAGGATTGTCAGTCTAAAATACAACTTTTTGCAGATGATATTTTACTAACTATAGGAGATTTAAATTATTCAACTAAAGAAATAGATGAAGACATTGAAAAGTTTCAAGAAGCATTGGTGTTGAAATTTAATAATAATAAAGGAGAAACATTAATGTTAAATCAGTTACTAAATAGCATGTTTAATGATAAATATAATTGTGAAGGAAATTAACTAAAATATTTAGGAAAAATATTTGAATAAGTGTTACTTCTTAACAAAAAAATGGAATGAATGTTTTTTTTTTTACTTTCAAATAATGAGGAAACTTCTCTTTGTAGAAGATGTAAGATTCCCTAGAGTTCCTTAGAGTTCAGGCACCTAGTCTAACTCTAGGGAATCTTAGATCTTCCACACAGAGAAGTTTCCTCATTATTTGTTGTTGGACCCAGTATATTGACCTAATGCATTTCTGAGAATTTGAGGGACACCGCGGAGACTGTTTAATTTTTTTTCACTTCCAAGGATAGGTTAGTACTTATTAAAATGATTATGTTGCCCAAGATTATATACATATTGCATTCAATAGTTTTAATACCAGACAAAAGCTTTTAAATAAAACTGAAAAAATGTTAACTTCATTTTTATGTTAACCTAAAGAGGAAAGAATTGCTTATAGAAATCATATAAGTTTATGGAAGTATAGTGGTATTAGCTTCCCAGATGAAGAATCTTATTTATTTAACTCTATTATACTCTGGATAGACTCAACTTACAGTAGTCAATGAAAACCCATTCAGGAGCAGATTTTACTAAATTCTTATGTGTATCAAATATGATAAATTAGAAATATGTAACACTCCTTTCATTAGTTAATAAAATTTACCTTAGAAGGAAATTCATTTCAAGCTTTAGATCTAAATATATGAAATCAATTTCTAAAATGGTTGAGAAATATGTTTTTAAAACTCCATTAAATCAGTATCATCATCAAAATCAAATCATATCAAAATGGAAATAGCTGTGCTTTCCATTGCACACACTTCTAGATTAAAGAAAACTCAGAATAATGTTAAAAATAATTTATTAAAAAGGAATGGATTTTTATTATGGTCTGATTGGTTTGAAAAATGAAAAGCTAAGTCAACAGAATATTTAAAGAAAGATTATAAGTTAGATGAATCTGTTAACCAGTTAATATCCAAGAAATTAAATAAATTTAGAGATAATACGACTGAAAAGGAACAGAACACTATTATCCCATTATATGAATATATGAATGCTATCATCAAAAGTAAATTGACCTACAAAGGAAGCTTGCCCAGGTTATATAAGTTAAGTATAAATAATAATAACAAATTAGATGCAAAATTCTGGAACTTTTTAGGTAGTAGTGGACTGAGTGATTCAATAGATGGTAAGAATAAAACTTTGTTATTTAAGTTAGTTAGTCAAACTTCTCCACATTTATACTGGTAAGTTTTTTATGTGGAAATATATACCTGGAATGTTTGTTCCTCCCTATAAAATCTCTGTGTTTAGTAAAATGCCTTCTTCAGTCTGTTGGAGATGTAGTACAGATGTAAAAGCTGACTGGACACATTTATGGATTGCCAAAAAAATTAAATGTATATTAGGAAGAGATAGGTATGTTTTTAAGGGGTTATAGTTCTTTAAGTAGATTGGTAATGCTAATGGATATTCCACTTCCTTTATCTGCAAAAGCCAAACAAAAAATGTTCTGGAGTCTTTTGGCAGTAGCCAGAAATGTTATTACAAAAAATTAAAAATCAAATTCAGTTCCTACATTCAAAGAATTATTAAATGTAACAGCAAAACAATGTAAAACTGAAAAAAAGTGATCAGAATAAGCTCTATGAATCATACTAAAAATTTTAGTGGTTGGGATAGCCTTGAAATGTTGCTTTTGAAATACCAAGACTCTTAATGAGTTCATTGTATATGATTACCTTGATGATTCAATGTATTCTTAATATTGTATAACAGTATGTGATGTTGCATTTCTTCCTTTCTGTGTATATGTTGTAAATACGTTAAATGAATAAAAAAAATATTTAAAAACATAAACATATGCATATAATGGTATATAGGTGGAGGAAGAAAGTATAGGATGAAGAGGAGGTTTGAGCTCATGCAACAGAAAGGATATGTTTTTGTTGCATGTTCTAAAGTTGGCTTTGGCTTTAAATCCTACATTCAACATACTGATTGACACACCTTAAACAATTTACATGTTTACTACTGTTTTACTGTCCTGAAATTTTATATCTGTTTTACTTTAATTTATGTTATCACATACACATGTGTATCATATTTTGCAGAGTTCTAAATTAATGCTTTAGTATGTTTTATTCGTTGGACATACAATTAGTCCTTCCACCCCTGTTTTATGGTATTAATATGTTGCAAGTTTTCACTATTGCTGTTTTGTTCTGCTGCTACCTTCATCTTTTAAATACACGTTTTCACGTAAACTGTTTATTACTTTAACTACATTTTTGTCCATTGATTTTGCTTGCTTTTATCAAAATTCTAATGACTTGTTCAACCCCTATGTATCTCTCAACTTTTAAAGCAAGAAGTCTAGAAAGACAAAAATAATGGTGATGGTGGGGTAAAGGACCAAAATCAGGGACAGATTTTTAATATTGCTCCTACAAACCTTGAAAGTTGCTAGAATAACAGATTTTACATTAACATGCATTTTTTGAAAGATATAAGGTCTGAAATTCAAATATATGTCATTATTTAGTGACTGAAATCCTCAATAATTTGCCAGAAAAGCACAACTTGAATGAGGAACAGGCCAAAAATATAAAGAAAAAAATCTGGACATTCTGTAAAACTCCGGATAGCTGAGATGTCGGTTTAGTTGGTTCTTGTGTAACTTTTCTAAACTTAAAACTGTGTGGTATGTGTGTGCTTGGAAGTGCCTTTGTCAAAGTTGTTGAACTCCTGCTTATGTATCCTCAGCCTCTGACAACATTCACAATCTAGCATGTACCTTGCCACTGTCTTCATGGAGAAAAAGAGTTTTGATTATATTGTCTCTGATAATACTGAGTTTTGATTTTTTTTGGATTTAGAAGCACCATTCTTCCATTGTGGACTCAGAAAATGATTGTGTAAGTCTATACTAAAAGGTTGAAAATTTGTCATTTCTAACAACATTATTTTATCTTACTTTGCATAATGGTTATGTGTTGAATGCAATTTCTCCTTTCATTTATATATCTTACTTCTGTCTTTTTCAAACTTTTGCTACTTTTTTTAGGGAAAATATAAACTTTAGCACTAAACTGTAGCACTTGTATGTTTGATCCTTTATGTTTATGTCTGGAGACTTTTTATCAGGAACTTTCTCCCTAAAACATTAAAATGAAATGACTTCCAATATTTTTCTGACTACAGTGTTTCTTAATCACTGACTCACATCACTATTTCACATCTTGCAACTATTTCCTGTCAGAATTACATGAGACATTAGCAGTACAATTTCTTCTTATGATAGATACCATGTGGTAAAAATACAGCAAGTATCTTTTAAAGTTTCCATGTACATAAAAGAAAATCCAGAGATTGATTATTTAAATCACTGAGTAAAGGTTTAACTTATTGCAAACTAAATAAAATTCTGCAAGCAGATTCAAAAGTAATATGCAAGTAATAATGCCTGACAAGGGTGGTCATAAGAAGGCAATAACTGTCTATCCACAGTGTTGTGAGGGCTGATGCTGGAGGTTGCTGCGGTTACTTCACTCAGTTTTATTTTGTTTTTGCTTTCCTTCCACTCACTAACTTTGCCTGTTTCAAAGTAGAAGTTAGTGAGGGGAAATGAAATGCCAGCTCCATAAAAGGATTTCAGTCTTGTCTTCACCTGCATGTTAACCCCCCCCCCCAGGAACATTAAACATCTGATGGGGTTTGTGGTTCTCTAAGTCCATTATCTAAACTAAGTTTACCACACAAGATTCACTTACATTTGATTACCATTGATTTACAGAAGTCCTACATGAACCCTCTGATTGGTCAGCTTTCAGGTAACATTTTCTTCTGGTTCGTTTAACTTTGTGAAGGAGCTGAGATCTGGTAGTACTGAATGGAAGGACTGCCATGCACCAATCCAGTGATCTCCTGCACATTCAAGAAGCAACCGGACAGGAAACTGCAGTATGTCAGTGTAAGTGAATGGAACTGGAACTCCATGGAGCTCCTAAATCTAGCTGTCTGGGAGTCCAGTGTAATGAACAGCATTAAGAGAGAGTCAGTCAGACTCTTCCTGGCTAGTTCGTCTTTGCAGTATTTTGTGTGGGGCAGAACAATTAATAAAATGTTAATAAAATGTGCTAGACAGTTACTGAGGCCTTTAGTCATAGCAACATGACTCTCGAGGGAATCCATTCCATTCCATTTGTCCTGCCAGTCCTTTTCAGGGCATGCTCATTCAGCCCCCAAACTTAAACATATATATATATATATATATATATATATATATATATATATATACACACACACACACACACACATATATATATATATATATATGTATATGTATATATATATATATATATATATATATATATATATATATATATATATATGGGTCTACTTTAAAATACCGACACGCCACTTCGCCGACACACAAACCACTGAGACCAGATAACCGACAACACAAAAAAACGACAACGCAAAACACCGAACATCATTACACTGACACACCAAACGTAAACAACACATTACACTACATAGCATAGCCACTAGCCCTAACCCAAACCCTAACGCTAAGGTCCGACACTATCGCACACTCACCCTACCTGCACCCTAACCCTAACTCACTTAACCCACCCCTAACCCCAAGGTCCGTCACTATCGCACACTCACCCCACCCGCACCCTAAACCTAACTCACTTAACCCGTCCCTAAACTACAGTCCCTCACTATCACACACTTACCTTACCCGAACCCTAACTCCGACACTAACACACACTCACCTTTCCCACACCCTAACCCAAAATCCCACAATATCGCACACTTACCTGACCGCTCCTAACTCCGTCACTGTCGCACACTTACAGAGTCGCGCTCACACATTACCCTTGTCGGTCTTTCCGCTGTCAGCAAATCACCCTTTCGGTAAACTTACCTGTCGGTCGTTTGGTCTTCGTCTTCCGTGTGTCGGGGAATCGTCGGTTCGGTCAACTAAAGGGGACCCATATATATATATATATATATATATATATATATATATATATATATATATATACACACGCATACATATGCATGTATATAAACAAATTTAATAGAAACTCTTTGGCACCAGCTTCCTGGGGGTATGTCTTTGGGACATGGGAAGAAATGGAATCTGGGACACTGGGAGTCTACTTTGAGTTTTATTTTTTGTATGGTCTTAGAAAACCATTACCTTTTCAGACTATTATTTTACGTTTCATCTATTTGTGTTTTATTAAACTTAAGTAATTAATGGTGTACCTGTTATAGTCTACCTTAAGGGTATAGATAATTGAGGAACTTCTCTTTTCCTACATGAATTTTTTAACTTGAGTAAGTGCACTTTTAGTTTGTTCATCAAGGTGAGTACAGTACTTTGTTTAATGTCTGCAGTACTGGTTTGGTCCAACAGTAGATCCGGGCAAGACAACACAGCCTCCATGTACTAGGCAGAAGAAAAAAAAATCTTATTGAAGACTGTTTCTTTACATGGAGCTTGGACAGCCTTCTCCCTAACAATTATGCCAGATGGCGATCAACACTATGAAATGAGTAGATGTGGATAAAAACATCTTTGATCATTTTAGCACACAATGCTGTTAAAGCTGTCTCTCTTCAGCTGTCAGACCATTTTCCCACCATCTCCCCCCTGAATCAGATACACTTAAACACAACTTTGGACCTAGACTCCATTTCCCTTGCAGCACTGCATTCCAGGGTCCTTCCACCTTGTCTATGAAATAATAATTCTCAGTGTTAGTTTGAAGTCCATTGCATTAAGTGGGCTCCTATGCCTGAAACTTCTGATCCAGCCTTTTCTCTCAATTGCAATGCAACGTATCTGCCTATTGCATAAAGAACCCGTATGCACATGTTCCCACATACCCTTCTATACTCTATATCTTTAGTATTTTGAGCTTTTCATTGCACTCCATTTTCCATTTGCTTTATCACTTTTGCACATTCAGCTGCACACCTTCTCTTCAGAACCCAGAAAATATTTCAGGTGACAGTGAGGCCTTACCTGTACCCCATTTACTGAGAGGCTGGCATATCATTAGTGCTAAAAATCATGGTAATGAATCGACATAACTCAGATGGTATTTACTACTACATTCTCAGATTGCATGGCATGATTGGGATTTGAGGTGGTGATAACGTCAGAATCTTTATTCTTGCTCTACTATTTCCACAAACAGTGAAAATGATGGTGAAAGAGGATAAAATGCAATTATCAAGGCAAAATAAGATTGTTTATGGTATAATGCTTCAGTGTGAGAATAGAAAAACAATGGAAAAATATATACATTTTGATCTGTGTAACATCCACCTAAGCATAAGTTGCAGTTTTACAGAGAAGCCTTGTAGCAGACATATCCTTGCCTAATACGGCAACATTACCAGTCTCTTCTGGTGTGCAGCATGGAACAATATGAGGAAGCCAATTTAGGAAGCATCTGCATACAAGATTTTGCTTTGACTTGGTAATGTAACAAGACTGATTTCTAAGTAGCACCATGATTTATTGTGTGACTAAACTCTTTTCATCAAAATAGCTGCTATTGATAATCAGATAACAGTTACATGATTACTCAGTTTACTGACATCAGATTGATACAACATTTGTCTCTGCATCCTCAAATGGGAAAGTGTCAACAGTCTCTCCTTCAAGAAGAGTGATATTAACAAATTCAATTTCTGCAGTTACCAATGAAAACTATAGATTTAGAACTGAGAGCAGGTACAAAGAATAAGAAAGGACACTAAATAATACTGTTGTATGCAGGATAATGACTTGATTTCCTGTGGTGACCATAAGTAGGAGTGTGAGACCATGCAGTGGAAATGGACTCTGTCAGAGGTTAAAGGGCAGCTTAATTGGTAAAGTTAATGAAACTTCAGACACCTGTCTCATAATTTGGAAAGTGAATGTGGGCTTTAGTTCATCTTTTGCTCTATTCACAGACCTCATGCACTAGAATTACTACAAACAAATCTCAAAGAAAAAATTCATATACACATAATGAATTTAACAAAAAGGGGCCTTACATCTTTCTTACTTAAGACTTGGCCTAGCAGTGCCTGTATACTAAGACTGACACACAACAGAAACTATTATGGACTTGTTGATGGTCAGGGAAGGTTGAATGTGCTCCTGATAAACTCCTGCCCTTCTGTGCCATGGACTGATTTATTGGTTCCTCTTTTCTTGTGGATATGTTTTGGTCAGCATGTTGGATCTGCTTGCTTTTGGCTAAAGTGTGAGAGTAGCTGGGGGGGGGGGGGCTTTTCATCTCACTGTATTGTAGATTGACTATTTCAGTGAATGCAAAGGGATACAACCACAAGGAGAGTCACCTGAACGTTGTTGCTTTGACTCCATCTCACTAGGGTATTCTGCTATGATGACACCAGTTTGTGTGTGGTGTAATATTTCTCTCCCTTTGGATGTTTTTTTTTATTGTCTCATGTCTGACTTATTCAGTTTATTTTAGTTTGTGGGTCATTACAACAGGGATACCCAGACAGATGGCCCTGTCAGCTTTTGTATTATTTTTATTTTCTTTTCTTTTGTTTTTTAAGTTCTTCATCAACACTTTCATTCAGATGAAATGAGATTTAGATGTGAGGCTGAGCCCTTGGTGGAAATGAGTCATCAGTATACCTACCATTTTGATGTAAGGAAGCCGAGTAGTTAAGAACCTTTGCCTTGCATGATATGCATTTATATATTTTTATTTATATCAACATTCATTCGGAAGTATCTCAGTATTTGTAATGGTTCAATAGAATTTTAGGCATATATATTTATTTATTTACTTTTTTGTTTGTTTTTCCTTGACTGGAAAAGTCAAACTGGGCAGTCCCTATTTTCAGCAGAGACCTGGACAGAAATGCTCCACAAAATTACATGGATACATAGGTAGTAAACTATTTACTGTAGAGTTTAAAATAGGTTAAGTGACAGCATTTTATACAAGTTTATTCAGTGACACCAATTATACAGTTTTGTGAGATAGTGTGACACTCTAGTTACAAGGCTGGAAACTGTTTTGTTGAGAAATTATAGAAGTTATAGTTAATATTAAGTATGTGAGGTAGATGAGGTAGGAAGAAGACTGAAAGAGACAGAGGAAGAACAGACAAAGTAAACAACAGTAAATGAGTATTATTTTAACTAGTGGTTGGAGTAGGGGTTATAGGTAGGAGATGGGTGTTAAAAAGTATAGGGATGACTTGTTTTGTTATTTGCAAGTTTTAGTAGTGTAATTTGTAGAAAGGAAGAATTCAAAACATATGGAATGTTATGATAGTGTTGATGGAATGCATTAGAGCCTTATATACAATTAAATTAATATTGTGGACAAAAGTGTCATATTGTCTTTTAAAAGAAATGTTTCTTCAATGCACATTATGGATAGTTTTAATCTATTATCAATTAACATAAATGGAGTAAATAATGGCAACCAAAGGAGATCATTAATGAGGTAATTAAACAGAGGAGCTACTATATTCTTGCAAGAGACTCACTTGATAGATAAAGATATACTTACATTACAAAATGTTATCATCTGCTTTTTTTTTAACAAAAAAGGAGTGGGGCTGTTATACTTTGGAGAAAATCTACTGATTGATGGATTCTCAATTAACAAGGATTATCAATCAAAAATACAGCTTTTTGCAGATGAAATTTTACTAACTATTGGAGATTTAAATTATCCAATTGAAGAAACAGATGAAAATTTTAAAGTTTCAAGAATCATTGCTGTTCAAATTTAATAATAATAAAGCTGAAACTTTAATGTTAAATCAGTTAATTGATAGCATGTTTAAAGATAAATATAATTGGGAAGGAAAAGAACTAAAATATTTAGGAAAAAAACTATGAAGATGTGAGTAAGATTATTAATAATAATATTGAAAAATAACTGAAGTGTTACTTCTTATTAAAAATGAAATGCATTTTTTTTACTTTCAAATAATGAGGAATAGTCTCCAAACAGTTTTAATACTAAGCAAAAAAAACTTTTAAAGAAAATGGAAAAATGTTAACTTTATTCTTATGTTATCCTAAAAAGCAAAGAATTGCTTATAAAAATCATATAAGATTATGGAAGTATGTTGGTATTAGCTTCCCAGATGTGGAATCTTATGTATTTAACTCTATTATCCTCTGGATAGACTCAACTTACAGTAGTAAATAGTAACCCATTCAGGAGCAGATTTTACTAAATTCTTATAAGTTTATCAAATATGATAAATTAGAAATATGTAACACTCCTTTCATCGGGTTAATAAAATTACCTTAGAAGGAAATTAATTTCAGTCTTTAGATTCTGCATATATGAAATCAATTTTTAAAATGGTTGAGAAATATGTTTTTAAAATCCACTAATATCAAAATGGAAATTTGTGTGCTTTCCATTGCACACACTTCTAGATGTAAAGAAACTTAAAATGATGTTAAAACAAATTTATTAAAAAGGAATGGATTAGTATTATGCTATGATTGCTTTGAAAAATGAAAAGCTAAGTCAACAGAATATTTAAAGAAATATTATAAGCTGGGTGAATCTGTTAACCAGATAATATTATCCATCAGTAAGAAATTAAATGAATTTAGAGATAATACAAGTGAAGAGGAACAGAACAATATTCTCCCATTATATGAATATATAAAAGCTACCATCAAAAGTAAATTTACCTACAAAGGAAGCTTGTCCAGGTTATATAAGTTAATTATAAATAATAATAAATTTGATGCAAAATTCTGGAACTTTTTTGATAGTATTGGGTTGAGTAACTCAATATATGGTAAGAATAAACCTTTGTTACTTAAATCAGGCAAATTTCTTCAAGTTTATACTGGAAGTTTTTATGTGGAAATATACCTGGAATATTTGTTCCTCCCTATAAAATCTATGTGTTTAGTAAAATTAGTTATTTGGTCTGCTGGAGATGTAGTACACATGTAAATGCTGATTGGGCACTTTTATGGACTGTGAACAAAATTAAATTCATATTGGTAAGAGATAGTTATGTTTTAAGGAGTTATAATTATTTAACTAGAACAATAATATTGATGGATGTCACACTTCCTTTATCTGTAAAAGCCAAACAACAACAGCAATAAAACATTCTGGAGTCTTCTGTCAATAGCTAGAAAAGGTATTACAAAAAGTTGGAAATCAAATTCAGTTCCTACATTCAAAGAATTTTTAAATTTAACAGCAAAGCTATGTAAAACTGAAAAAAAGAACTGATCAGAATAAGATCTATGAATCATACTAAGACTTTTAGTGGTTGGGATAGCCTTCAAATATTGCTGTTGAAATACCAAGACTCTTAATGAGTTCATTGTATATGATTACCTTGATGATTCAATGTATTCTTAATATTGTATAACAGCATGTGAAGTTGAATTTCTTCCTTTCTGTGTATATGTTGTAAATATGTTAAATTAATAAAAACTTTATTTAAAAAGAAATAAACAGATGCATATAATGGTATATAGGCAGAGGAAGAAAGTATAGGATGGAGAGGAGGTTTGAGTTCATGCAACAGAAAGGATATGTTTTTGTTGCAGGTTCTAAAGTTGGCTTTGGCTTTAAATCCCACATTCAACATGCTGATTGACACACCTTACATGTTTATCACTGTTTTACTGTCCTGAACTTTTATATCTGCTTTACTTTTTTTATGTATCACATACACATTTGTATCATATTTTGCAGAGTTCTAAATTATGTTTTTCTATGTTTAATTCTTTGGACATACAATTAGTCTTTCCACCTCTGTTTTAAGCTATGCTGCAAGTTTTCATTATTGCTATTTTTGATCTGCTGCTGCCTTCATCTTTTTAATACATATTTTCATTTAAAATGTTTATTTCTTTAAATACATTTTTGTAAAATGATTTTGCTTGCTTTTCTGAAAGTTATAGTGACTTGTTCAATACCTGCATATGTTTCAACGTTTAAAGCAAGAATTCTAGAAGACAAAAATAATGGTGGTGGTGGTGTTTTTTTTTTTTTTGTGTGTGTGTGTGTGTGTGTGTGTGTGTGTGTGTGTGTGTGTGTGTGTGTGTGTGTGTGTGTGTGGGATTAAGGACCAAAATCTGGGCCAGATTTTAAATATTGCTCCTACAAACCTTGAAAGTTTCTAGAATAACAGATTTTACATTAACATGCACTTTCTGAAATATATAAAGTCTGAAATTCAAATATCTTTCATTATTTAGTGACTGCGATCCTCAATAATGTGGCAGAAAACCACAACTTTAATGAGGCACAGACCAAAAATATAAAGCAGAAATGTGGACATTCTGTAAAACTCTGGATATTTGAGATGCATGAGCATCTATCTAATGGTTTAGTTTGTTCTTGTATATCCCTTCTAAACTTAAAAGTTCATGAGGTAAGTATGTGCTTGGAAGTACCTTGTCAATGTTGTTGTACTTCTGTTTATGAATCGTCAGCCTCTGACAACATTCACAATCTATCATGCACCTTGCCATTGCTCTTGTGATTATATGGTCTCTGATAATACTGAGTTTTGATGTTGCTTTGGATTTAGAAGCACAGTTTTTCCACTGTCGACTCGGGAAATGATTAAGTCTTTATCAAGATGTTTAAAATCCGTCATTTCTAACATTTTTTTATTTTACTTTGCATAAAACTCATCTGTCTCTAATACAATTTCTTCAGTCATTTATATTTCACACTTCTATCTCTTTCGAACTTTGGCTACTTTTTAAGGAAAATATAAACAATGGCACTTGCATGTTTGATCGGGAACTTCCTCCCTAACAAATTAAAATGGATGGCACAGTGGTGCAGCAGTAGGGATGTCACCTCACAGCAAGAGGTTCTTTGGTTTGATTCTCGGCTGGGGTGCCTTCTGTGTGGAGTCTGTATGTCCTCCCTGCATTCGTGTTGGTGTCCTCTGGGTGCTCCTGTTTCCTTCCAATTTAGAAAGATATGTGTCTGGAGCATTTCTCCCCAAGCCTCTGCTAAAAATTGGCTTCATTCCAAGTCAGACTTTCCCAGTTAACAAATGTTAAATAAATGAAATGACTTCCAATGATTTTCTGCTAACAGTGTTTCTTAATTGCTGACTCACATCACTATTTCACATCTTGCAACTATTTCCTGTCAGAATTACATGAAACATTTGCAGTACAACTTCTACTTATGAAAGATACCATGTAGTAAATATACAGCAAGTATCTTTTTTAAAGTTTGCCTGTATAGAAAAGAAAATCAGAGACTGATTATTTAAATCACTGAGTAAAGGTTTAAGTTTTTTCAAATGAAATAAATGTCTGCAAGCAGATTTTAAAGTAATATGCAAGTAATAATGCCTGGCAAGGGGTGGGGGTCATAACAAGGCCATAACAGTCTACCCACAGTGTTGTGAGGGCTGATGCTGCAGGTTGCTGCAGTTACTCCACTCAGATTTGTTTTGTTTTTGATTTCCTCCCTATTACTAACTTTGCCTTTTTTAAAAGCAGAACTTAGTGAGGGGTAATGAAATGCCAGCTCCAGAAAATGATTTCAGTCTTGGATTTACATGTACATTAACATCCCGTTCCAGAATATTAAACTTCTGATATGCTGATTCTCCAAGCCCATTATCTAAACTATGTTTACTACACAAGATTCACTTAAATCTGATTACCATTGGTTTACAGAAGTCATACGCGAGCACTCTGATTGGTCAGCCTTCACCTATGATTTTCATCCGGTTTGTTTAACTTTGTGAAGGGGTTGAGATCTGGTAGTACTGAATGGAAGGACTGCCATGCACCAATCCAGTGATCTCCTGCACATTCAAGAAGCAACCGGACAGGAAACTGCAGTATGTCAGTGTAAGTGAATGGAACTGGAACTCCATGGAGCTCCTAAATCTAGCTTTCTGGGAGTCCAGTGTAACTAGCAGCATTAAGAGAGAGTCAGTCAGACTTTCCCTGGCTAGTTCTTCTTTACAGCATTTTGTGTGGGGCAAAACAATTAATAAAATGTTAATAAAATGTGCTAGGCACATACTGAGGCCTTTAGTCATTGCAACATGACTCTCAGAGGAATCCATTCCTTTTCAGGGCATGCACATTCACCCCCCCCCAACATAAACATATATACATGGCAAATTTAATACAACCTCATTGCCACCAATGTCCTGGTGGTATGTCTTTGGGACATGAGAAGATAAGAAAAACATTGCCAAATTCTACACAGTAAATGGAAAAGAAAGTAGAGTCTCCACACAGTAGGCATTGCGACTAACTACTGAGCCAGGAAATCAAATATTGTCAGAAGCATTACTAAATACTCTACAAACATGACACCTGTTTCACTTAATGAATGCATTTATGAAGGTGGCACTTCTCGGTTGTAGTTCTGTATTGGTTCCTCTAAAACTGCCTAAACCACTTCCTGAATCATTTCACTTATCCGCAAAGTGTGGGGAAATATAAAATTGCCTCCCTTGCATCTCTGACACTGGTAGTCTGCTTTGAGTTTTATTTTTTGCAAGGTCTTAGAAAACCATTACTTTTTCAGACTATTGTTTTATGATTCATCTATTTATGTTTTATTAAACTTAAAGTAGTTAATGGTGTACCTGTTATAGTCTACCTTAAGAGTATGGATAATTGTGCAACTTCTCTTCTTCTACATGAATGTTTTTATCTTGAGTAAGAACACTTTTAGATCTTTCACCACGGTGAGTATAGTACCTTGTTTAATGTCTGCAACACAACACAGCCTCCATCTACCAGACACTAGAAAAAATCTTATTGAAGACTATTCCTTTACATGGAGCTAGGACAGCCTTCTCTCTAACAGTTATGCCAGATGGAGATCAACACTAAGAAATTAGTAGATTTGGATAAAAAGATCCTTGGTCAGTGATGCACACAAAGCTGTTAAAGCTATCTCAATGCAGCTGTTAGACAATTTTCCCACCATCTTCCTCCTGAAACAGATGAAGCAGATACATTTAAAAACAACTTTGGACCTAGATACCATTTCCCGTGCAGCACTGCCTTCCAGGGTCCTCCCAATTTGTCTATTAAATAATAATTCTCACTGTTAATTTGAAGTCCATTGCATTAAGTGGGCTCCTATGCCTGAGACTTTTAATCCAGCCTTTTTTCTCCATTTCAGTGCAAAGTATGTGCCTATTGCATATTGAGCCTATATGCACATGTTCCTACCTACCCTTCTCTCTCGCTCTTGTATATCTTTATTATTTTAAGCTTTTCATTGCCCTTCATTTTCCATTTGCTTTATCATTTTGGCACATTTATCTGCACACCTTCTCTTCAGAACCCAGAAAATATTTCAGGTGACGGTGAGGCCTTACCAGTACTCATTTACTGAGAGGCTGGCATATCATTACTGCTAAGAATCATGGTAATGAATCATCAGAACTCAGTTGGTATTTACTACTACATTCTCAGATTGCATGACATGATTGGGATTTGAGATGATGATAATGTCAGAATCTTTATTCTTGTTCTACTATTTCCACAGGCAGTGAAAATGATGGTGAAAGAGGACAACAAGCAATTATCAAGGCAAAATAAGATTGTTTATGGTATAATGCTTCATTGTGAGAATAGAAAAACAATAATGGAACAATGTATGTTTTGATCTATGCAACATTCACCTAAGTTGACATGAGTATAAAATAGCATAAGCTGCAATTTTACAGAGAAGCCTTGTAGCAGACATATCCTTGCTTAATACAGCAGCATTGCCAGTCTCTTCTGGTGTGCAGCATGGAACAATATGAGGAAGCCAATCTAGGAAGCATCTGTATACAAGATTTTGCTTTGACTTGGTAATGTAACAAGACTGATTTCTAAGTAGTGCCATGATTTATTGTGTGACTAAACTCTTTTCATCAAAATAGCTGCTATTGATAATCAGATAACAGTTATGTAATTACTCAGTTTACTGACATTAGATTGATACAACATTTGTTTCTGCATCCTCAAATGGGAAAGTGTCAACAGTCTCTCCTTTAAGAAGAATGAGATAAACAAATTCAATTTCTGCAGTTACCAAGGAAAACTAGAGTTAGAACTGAGAACAGGCACAAAGAATAAGAAAGGACACTAAATAATACTGTTGTATGCAGTATAATGACTTGATTTCCTGTGGTGACCATAAGTAGGAGTGTGAGACCATGCAGTTGAAATGGATTCTGTCAGAGAGTAAAGGGCAGCTTGCTTGATAAGGTTAATAAAATGTCTGACACCTGTCTAATAATTTGGAAAGTAAATGTGGGTTTTAGTTCAGCTTCTGCTCTGTTCAGAGCCCTCATGCACTAGAATTACTGTAAAAAAAATATCAAAGAAAAATTTCATATACATATACTCAGTTTATTAATAAAAAAGGGTCTTAGATTTTTCTTATGTAAGACTTGGCTTAGCAGTGCCTGTATACTAAGACACACAATAGAAACTATTATGGACTTGTTGATAGGCAGTAAAGATTGAATGTGCTCCTGAGAAACCCCTTCTATGCCATGCACTGTTTTATTGGTTCCTCTTTTCTTGTGGATATGTTTTGGTCAGCATGGTGGATCTGCTGGCAGGTAGCTAAAGTATGAGAGTAGCTGGAGGATTTTCATCTCACTGTATTTTAGACTGACTATTTCAATGAATTCAAAGGGATACAACCACAAGGAGAACCACCTGAAAGTTGTTGCTCTGACTCCATCTCACTAGGCAACCCTATGCTTCAGCTGCTGTCTGCTAATTTTTTCCTCTTGTTATACTCTGTACTCTGTCCCATACCTCTCAACCTACAGACATTAAAAAGAAGAACAAAAGCCCCTGAAAAGTAGATGTATCCAGCTAAAAATCTGGGCATCAATTAGCATAAAACGTTGCATACCAAAAGCACTTAACAGTTCCTGAGCTGCTACTCAGAAACACATTTAAAAAAAAGAGTGATAAAAATGAGGGAAAATATTAATGTATTATCAAAATGACAGTGTGAAATCTGCAGGCTTTAATAGACTGTATTACAAAAGTCTACCATACAAGGTCCTTTGTTTTTTCTTCACAAAAAGGGAGATGTAAGGTGTGTGTCCTCTTTCTTTAAATTATTGCTGCCTCTTGTATATTGGTCACGTAGTGTGGTTTTCTGTCTACTATCCCTTTTTTAACTCTAATCCTAAGCACCTCTAACCATGCTATTTACATGACAGCTTCAGGATAGAGTTCCTGTTTAATATGATAGCAGTCCATGCACAATATGGAGGACAGCTGGATGGACACAATGACTGGACGTTTACATCTAGTGGCAGTCTCAAACCACCAGCATGCAATTAATATTAGTTTAAGTGATGTGCTTTGGTTCTTTGAGATGCATACTTCATCTATACTACCACATTGTCTTTATTCTGAAGATCATATACTCAGCGATGTCAGAGGAGTCATACATACACATGCGTTTGTCATCAACATATTTGCACATACCTGTACTTTGATTAGGGCTGGTGGTAAAGGGCTGACCTTGCTTTTCCTATCATTAACAGGAAGAGACAGCTGGCAATTAGCTGCTCAGTCTCACCCCCCAGCCACCTGTCTGGCCAGCTCTTAAACAATGTTGGACCTGTTAACAAATTCAAGTTGACTGTGATATGGTCATGCACTCTACTTCCATATCATGAGACAATTGCAAATCAGAATTATTCAGTCTAGTCAGGAAACACAGTAGCAGAGAAAGTGTTGATAAAAAAGGACTGATGATTAACCTCATTTGCCTATTTTCTAGCCATGTAGATCATTTACTGTTCCTTGTCAAATAATATTCCACTTCTACCCAAATCTATTTTTGGGGTTAAAGCTTATAAATCCACAACCATGCCCATGTAAAATTCTTTCTAAAATCACTCAAAAAGGTTAGTTTGACTTTTTTATACTTGTGTCATTTTTTAATATCGCCTCAACTTCCTGTTTTCTTCAAAAATGTATTAATCAAATTAAATGTCTTCTAACAAAATTAAGTGAAAATTTATTAGCCAAAATTAAGCAGTTAAGGTACAGAAAACTTTGAACATTGCCTGCAATTCAGAAATGCATGTCTTCAAGGGAGGTGAGAATTTAAAGAGAAGCTCCCTAATCCTTTTCACAGATGATGGTGCCACTCCTGATTCCCTATAGGCCTCAGACCAGGGGTGAATAAATTGGCCAGTACAGTTAAGCTGGATGATCAGAAGATGACTCAAAGAAAAAAGGGAAAAAAAAAAAAAGAAAGGGGAAGGTAACACTTGACAATATCTGTTTCACTATCTCCCATTGAACATAGAGACATGTTGATTTGTTGAATTTTGTGGGCAAGAATCTTGCATTTAATAAAAACGGGCCCAGACTGATTTATATGTACAAATTAGAAATATGTCTTTTTTCATTCTCCAGCTGCTGTAACATCAAGGTCTTGAAATTTAAAATAAAATCCTTAGTCATTTGAAGAAGAAAAGAGGTAGGGAAAACAATTTTGCTTTTTGTATTATTATTATTATTATTAGTCTTGGGCTGTGATGGCATATAGACCATTTCATACTGAATTAAAGAAGAGTATTTAATCTATACCTGAGATTTACTCTTAATTCCTGTAGATCTTATATCACTGTTTTCACCTTTAGTTAAGCAAATAGACTTAAAAAGTCAAACATAACTGGTGGTGTGCAGTTTCAATTAGTTTAGACTCAATGAACCATACAAGTATCATGTCCTCCATTGAGAAAAACTGGGACTCCCTGGAAGCACTCCTCACTTTGGAGAATGCAGACATATGTGCAGTCATGGAAACATGGTTTAGAACCATGGTAAGCACTCCAGCTTTCAAAGGCTACAATGCCTTTCATACATTTCGACCCCCCCCCCCCTCAGCTCAGGATAAAAGAAAGGAAGGTGGTGTCTCAATGTTTATAAAGGGCAAGTACACTACTATACTGATTCTTTTTTGTATTTATTAAAATAACAAACAGATACGTTTGCAGCAGTCAGCAAAAATGCACTCCACACTTCTCTGAGAATCAATTATGGATAACTAAGGGCTTACTCAATACAAACAACTTCAGATTCAGTTACAAAATCACAAGGTAGAGAGTTAGAAGTTGGTCATTCCAAGGAAGTTGATCCAGAGATTGGAGGTCAATTGTGTGGGTCTTTATCCATTGCAAGAAGGAAGGACACCCCCTGTTATAATACAGACAGTTTTGCAACAATTGTATACAAAGGTAGTCACTCAGTAAAGAAAGAAAGATGAACAAAGGCTGAGTCAGGTAGCAGAACTACAGAAGAAGCAGGTATTGGTAAGACTGCTTTGTATAAAGGACTTGCATCTCAATAATAAATATGTGGTTTCAGACACAATGATTCTGGCTTTTTGATTACACACACCAGGTCAATAATTTATTTGGGGATTGAGAAGTTTTTTGATATGTCTTCTGAAATGGTGGAACTGACAAAAGAGCTTGTGAGATTTGTTAATAATGAAGAGAAAAAATCCACTGACTGATTATCAGATAGATGATTTATGTGCCCGTAAAAGAAAAGCTATTTTCTTGCATTTTAAAATTGATTTTTAAGATGTTGAGAACATAGGATTTTACCAAACTGAACATTATGAAGTTGTTTATGGAACTAAAAAACTAAAAGTTTTTAGGGAGAATATGGACTAGGTATGGGATGAGAGAGCACTTTTATGTTTAAAACAATCAGCTTGCATTCTTGGACAATGCCATTAATATTTTGGATGCAGAGGCATGCTTCAGTATGGTATGCCGTCAAAGGCACGCAATTTCTGTGTGGTTATTGGCCATCTTAGCCAAAATTGTACAAAATAAAGATGTGAACAATGTGGGCAGCAGAATAACACAAAACAGAATTGTCAACAAATGTATACAATGTATGCTGTAAGTCACATTCTGGTTCATTGTGAGCAAAATGTATCTGAACATGAAGAGAGAAGTTTAACTAGAGGGGAAGGGGTATAAAAGGAATAACATTTATTAACTCAGCAGAAAATAAGCAATGGAATTTTAATTTTAATATTAGTCAGTATACAAAAGGAAATAAGCCAGTAAGATGTGATGGCAAAAGATGCAGAAACATTACGGTCACTGAAAAATCGATAGAACATTAGATATAGAAATAGTAAAACAAAACACTATTAAAATATAATAAATGAGTTTTGCATCTAGGAAGAAAGATGTCATTGTCTCCCTCTACTCTTCCCTCATTAGGCCAGTCATCAAGTATTAATGCCCCATTTGGCATGTACCTCACTAGACACCTGCAATAACTGGAGAGGCCGCAAAAGTACCTCACAAAGAGGATCCTAGGCCTTAAACACTTGTCCTATATGGACAGACTCAAAAAACTCCAACTATTCTCTGTCTCATATCGCCTACTTAGAGGCAATCTCTGCTTGACATACAAAGCCATGTCTGACCCAGCTCTGTTAGAAATGCTACATCTAAAGAAATCCCAATCCCTCCACACCACATGCTCTAGAGACCTCAACCTCATTACCACCATCAACAGAACATGCTGGAGGGACAGGTCCATAACCCAGAGACTGCCCATGCTATGGAATAGACTTCCCATAGATGTCAAGCAGAGCAGCTCACTGGCCCTCTTCAAGAGAAATCTTGATGAGTGGATGGGAAATAGAAAAGTCACCACTCCAGTGGCTCTACTCAACAGAGGCACTAGGAACTAAGGTTGCATGGCATGATGCCAGGGTAATCCTGGCTAGGCTTGTAAAGGGTCCAGGGCCATTAGCCTAGTACACACCTATGAACCTATGAACCTATGAAGGAAAGGATGGTGTGCAAAATGTCTCCATAGCAAAAAAAATGTAAATTCATAAACAGGAGAAAAATTGAAGGGTTTAAAGACATTGATGCAAGGATACAATGGATAATATAACAGTCTGTCCAACAGATGTAAATACTATGAGATGAAATCTGAGAAGATTGTTAGTAGCATAGTGGTGTAATGTGTTAATGTGTGATATAGTCCATTCACTGGTTGTACATTTATTTCACAGCATGCGTGCAGAACTAATACAAGTAGAATAGAGGAAAATAGTTTGATGCAGAAAAAAGTACAGCTGTGTAAGTAAAACTTACCATGACAGTAAATGTTCAAATGATAACTGCTGCAGCACCCTTAGCTATATGGGTTATATCCTGCAGGATATAACAGATAGCCAGCTTCGAAAGCTTCGGGACACCTTCCACGTGCCCAAACTGTCAAGCAGCTCAAGCTGAGCTGACTAAAAAGACAGGTTAGGGCACCAAGTCCTTAAAAGATCTCATGCCAACAGAGAGAGGGAGTTTTAGCCCTGAAAGGACTATTCTAGGAACAACAAAACATAAATGTCCACACCCTGGTATAAAAACACATCAAAAACAAGGGTGATGGCGGGAGAGTGGGTACTGCAGCAGTGATCATTCAAATATCCACTGTTATGATAATATTTATTTACACAACTGTACTATATTCATCATATTGATCAATGCTGCTGTAGTCTTAGCTGTGTGGGTAGATTACTTTAGTTAACCAACTACGTTTGGGAGATGGAAGAAGAGTCCAGGAGCTTCTGGAGAATGGTCCTAGCAAATCTTGATAGTCACCTGGAGAAGGAGACAATCATACAGTGCTTTATAAAAGTATGTACAGGGGACCAAGTAGCAGCTTCTGGAATACGTCTAGATTCCAACCCTTTCCAAAAAGCCATAGATGAAGCCAAGGCCCTGATAGAGTGGGTGTTAAACCTGCCTGGAATAGATTTGTCATGGTGAGTTTAACAAAAGGAAATAGCTTTGAAAACCATTTGAAAATAATCTGCTTTCACACAGGTTGTCCCTTCTTCTTACTCTCATGGGAAATTAACAATTGATCCAAAGATTTAAAAGATTTAGTTCTGTCAAGATCGTAACTGGATTGTCTGTGGACATACAAAGTATGGAGTATCCTTTCTCCCCCATTTTTAATTTCAGGAAAGAAAATGGGGAGATGCATATTTTGGCTTAAAGTAAAATTGTCTACCACTTTAGGCATAAAAGAAGGATTAGTTCTCAAAGAAACCCTGTCCCCAAGGAAAATGATATAGGGTTGATTCACTGTAAGTGCTTGCAGTCAGGTGCCATTCTTGCAGAAGACAGAACAAACAGTAAAACTGTTTTTCATATTAAGAACGTCAAATCAGCCAGATTAGCTGGTCCGAATGGAGCAAGTGTTAGCTTCTCTAACACAAACTTAGGATCCCAAAGAGTGGCCACTGGTTTTCTTGGAGCCCTCTTATGCTAAACCCCTTTCAAAAAAATTTTGACATGAAACTGCATCAAAAGAAGAGGATCCATGGGCAGATATGCTAAAGTGGATGATAAATGAACCTTAAAACAGAGAAATAATAAAGGTCATAGGATAATAACACATACAAATATTGTAGAACCAAAGAACAACTAGCACTGAATTGGTAGTGATTGTGTTGTTGACACCAACAAGAAAACCTCTTCTATTTGCCAATATGTGACTTTCTAGTAGCAGGCTTTCTTGCCTCCATTAGCACCTGCTGTACATCCTCAGTAAACAGATAGCTAAATGGAAATTAGACCCTATCATCCAGGCAGTCAATTGAAGTTGCTCGATGTAGGGGTGTAACAAACACCCCTGTTGTTGTGTGAGTACATCCAGTCTGTGAGCAAGCTTATGTTAAATGCTCCTGACCAGTTCCAAAAGAAGGGAGGACCACAGTTGCCTGGGCCAGAAGGGAGTCACCACAATGACCCTGGAGGATTCCTTCTGAATTTTCAGAAGTATTCTGGATATAAATGGAAAGGGTGGAAAAGCATACAGGAACATTCCTGTCCAAGGAAAAGAAAAGGCATCTGTCTTCAAGGCCTTCTTGCATGGAGTCCTGGAACAGAAACTTGACATTTGATTGCTCAGAAAGAAGGCTAAGAGGTCTATTTGAGGAACTCCCCACAGATGAATCAAATCTTGGATGACCCCCCCCCCCCCAATCTACTTTCGTTTCTTGAGGGCTTGCCCTAGTCCTGCTCAGCTGGTCTGCCCCACAATTTACTTTGATAGAATATGGGATGCCTGCTGTAGAGTGAGACTGTGTTGTGAAGCTATAGCCCAAGCTAACATGTCTAGTCTGCAAAGGGGGTATGACCTGGTTCCCTCTTGCTTGCTGATGTACCACATGACTGTAGTATTTTCTGTAACCACTTGAAGAGGTCCCAGGAACCAAAGATGGTTAAGGGAGTTGAATGTCTTAATCAGGTCAAATATCCCCTGGATATTAATGTGCTTTCATCTGCCCTTGGTGTCCCATACCCCCCTGTACTTTTATCCCTCCTGAAACTGCTCCCTAAGCAAAGCCTGAAGCATCTCTAGTGATTGACGTCTTTGGATCAGGGAGGGAGAAGGGGTCACCTGGATGAAGGATATCTGTTGTCTTCACCAAATGATGATTTCTCTTTTGACAAACCCCAGCACTGGGATTTGAAAAGATAAAGGGCCTTGATGATAGGGCCAAATAGATTTCAGATACCACTGTATCTTTCTCATGTGGAGTCTTGCCAGGAGTATCATGAGAATCACAGATGCCATGAGACCCAAAATCCTGAGGTATTCCCTCACAGTGACCAAAGTTTGAGTGAAAAACCTTAGAAATAGATCTGGATAAAGATTTATTTTTTCCTGTGGAAGAAATGCTCTTTGAACTGAGGTGTCTAGTTGACATCACAGGAATACAATCTTGTGTGAATGAGTCAAGAAAGACTTTTGAATGATCTCTTGAAATTCCAAATTGTGTAAGTGAGAGATTTATGACTCTTTAAAAAAATCTGCAATGATAAGCAAGTTGTCTAAATATGGAAAAATGTGGATACCCTGTAGCTTGCAATGATATATAACTGGAGCTAAACAGTTTGTAAACACTCTTGGTGCAGTGGATAGACCAAAGTGTAAGGCAAAGAACTGATAATGTTATCCAGACACATAAATCCTTAAGAAATGTTTGAAGCATGGATGGATAGGGATGTGATGATAAGCATATTTTAAGTCTATTTTTGCCAGGAAACTTGAAAGAGAAAGAAGAGGTAACATATTGTGTAGTGATGTACTTTTGAATATGGGCACTATCACAAAAGATCCAGAACTGGTCCCTGAGAATTTTCTTTCTTTGGCACTGGGAACATCCTTGAATGAAAACTCTTCTCTACCTGTGTAGGAGGAACTGATTTGATCACTCTTTAGGAAAACATGTGATGAATAATCAGTGGAAATGAGTCTGATCTGGAGTATGAGGAATGACCTCTGTAGAAAGGAGGAATTTCCTCTCACTGCCACCTGTAAACTTGATGAATGATTTTCTGAACCCATTTGTCTGAAACTGTCTGTTGCCAGATAGAAAAACGGAGATCCAGACTTTCTGGAAGAAAAAAGGGGCCAGGGTAACGGGTTCACAAGGTCTCTTGAACAGTCAGTCAGACTTTTTGGACTGTCCTTGGTTTTCGGAGGTTACACACTTCTTTTTGGAAACCCCTTGCCATTTCTTCTTAAACATCTGTTTACCTATATTTTATTGATGCTGTTTATTCTGTTTTTGTTCCCAAAACTGGAGGAGGCGGTAGAAAATCATAGGAAAAAAGGAAGGCTGAAAATCTTAGCGATTCCCTGGATCAGCTTGCCCCCATACATCACACGTTTTGATCACCTCTGCACCAGAGAGGCCAAATGAGGTTTGGGAACAAACCAATTTGTCATGGGACATCTTCGATATTGGAAGGTAGATGAGTAAGTAAGGGATTAGGCTGGGTTGGGGGAGGGATTAAGCAGGGATTGAAAGTTTAGTATGAGTTAAAACTGGGTAAGGAAGGGTTAATTTACTGAAGGAAAGAGGGAGGTAGGTGTAGGGTGAGGCTTAGAGTAGTTTTATGTGTGGGTACTTGGTTTAGGGAGCACATTTTAGCATGATCTTGTTAAGACAAGGCTACGTTTGAGATGACCTGTAGGTGTAGGTATTCCTGGAGGACAGATAGGCTTTGGGTTAATGGTGTATGGTGGTTTTGTGGCAGCAGATGATTTGTATATATATATTTTTTTAAGCGACTTAAAGTAACAAACTCTCATTTAGAGAAGACACAAGGTTAAGAAAAGGTGGGAATTTTTGGGTTATGATATCTATAAAAGTCATAGATGCTATATATATTAAATTCCACGGGGAACAAGTTATTAGGGTTGTTTTATGTTTATATGTACGTCTGCCTATGTCTTAAGTAATAATTCAGTAAGGGTGTTAAAAATTGTTTTGTTGTCGTTTTGGATTGTTTTCTGCAGAGATTGCCTGTTTCATTGGTGGTAGTGCAGTGGGGGCCAGTGTGTCTTGTTGTTCAGGCTCTTAACAGTGCTCCTGAGGCCCTAGGCTGAAGTTTGGTTGCTGGAATGTTAGTTTGCGGGCTTGGGGGCAGATGTTTCTTGGTATGCATGCGCAGTTCCTGCCTGTGCTTTTGACTGTTAGTGGAATCGAGCTTGAATTGGTGACAGCAGTGATAAAAAAAACAAACAAACAAAAAAAAAACAATCATTACATGTTGTGGTTTTCTGAGCAAATCACTTGGGCAGTCATAGGGCTGGATTTATTAATCGGTGGCTTGTAGTGCAGTTTCAGCCTTGATATCCATTGGCAGAGGTATGTTGACACAGATCTCGTTGTTAAACTGGCTTTCTAGGTGTATAGGAACAGTATTTAGATCCGGGTTTGCTTTCAGCTTTTGTTCCCCCATGGTCAATGCTTTGTCCAGATTTCTTGAGCTAGAAGGTTGAGCAGGATGCTTGGCTTGTGGTTCTTGAAGGTATGCTAATGCAAAGCTTTGTTCTTCTGTTACCTTTCTAGGTTGGGAGAGCAATGTTTAAAGATTGTAAGTGGGTGTGCCTTTGTCCCCATGCTTGGGAGGATGTCCATGTTTGTGGCTTTGTCAGAATTCATGGTCTAAGAGGTTGAGAGGTATAATAGTCATGTTCTCCATGTTTGTGGCTTTGTCAGATTTCTTGGTCTTAGGAGGTCAAGATGTATAATACTTTTGAGTTTGCGAGAGCAATATTTAAAAAGTGCCCCTATTTTTGTTTATGCCTTTGACCAGATTTCTTGTTCTGAAGAGTTGAGAGCTATGCTTGACAGACGTGCATATGTGGGGGAAAAATGCCTGGGAAATGGCTGCCGAGAACACTCTGCTCGATTCTTCTTAAACAAGAGCTTCCTGCTGGGATACCCTTTTTGGCATGATGGCCAGCAGAGAGGTCTGCTGGCTGGCAAACATGTGGAGGATATTGGTCATCCTGTTGTTCATTGTATCTAATACATTTTTTTTATCTTGGTGCTGGCCGGACTAGCAGCAGGGGGGCCTTGAGGGGGGGATGGCAGGGTGGAGGGGGAAAGGAAAAAGAAAAAAATAAGGGTGGGTACATAGATGTGTATGTCTATTGTGTCCGATCATGTTTTCCTTTGTTTTCTTGTTGCAGGTTGTGAGATGGCCGAGGTTCAGATGTTGCAACAGAGATGGGCAGACATTGTGGCGCAGGCTGAGAACCTGTTTAGTGAGCTGTCAAGTAGTGAGACTTTGGTGCCAGTAGAACAGGGCGGAGCTGGTCAGAAGAGAAGGCAACCAGTGAAGGGCAAGAAGGCAGACAGAGGGTAGAGAACACATCAGTCACAGTCATGGGAAATAGTTGCATAGGAAGCCTCAGCCGTGGACACAGCGCATGTTGTTCCTGCAGGTAATGATATGTTGTTGGAAGGTTCAGTAGGCATGTCAGATGTGGGAAGAGGGGAATTCAGCCTGGGTGAAGGCAGTGGAAAGTTAAGTCAGAATGGGTGACCTAGCAGGTGTTTTTGTGGGCCAGCAGAGTCTAGGTGGAGAGGGGCATTGTTTCAGGGAGCAGGTTTCTGGGTTGGATAGCCCAGACTTGTGCAGAGGTAGTTTGGCATCATCCATGGAGGGGGGACAGATTCCCACTTGCGGGAGGTGAGGCTGGATTTTGGGATTCAGCTGGGTGATTGGTTAGCTACACAGGCACTGGGGCAGGGGAGTGGGATGGTATTCTTGAACCCAAATATTCCTTCCTCAGTCAAAGAAAAGATCTGGAAGGGGGAGTATGTCAATATTTTTGATTTAATTGACAGATGGTGTCCAGTATTTGCTTGAACTGGAGACTGCAAACAACAAAGATCTCCTGGCAGCCTTAGCTGCACTGGGGTGAAGATAGGTGAGAAAAATTTGACTACGAATGTGGGAGAATTGGGCTTTGTGTACTATATGCCAGTTTGGTTCAAGAAGGATAGTACATTGGCCTTTCCACTCTTGGCATATTTCTTGACAATACAGGAGGTGCAATGGCTGTGGACTGGTAATGCTTGATTGTGGTATGATCAGAGGTTTCACAAGAGGAAGGTGGTCGATCAGTCCCTGAGTTGGGAGGTGAGGCATCTGGACATATAGCTGGCCACTATGATGGACAACTTCACTACGGGTAGCGGGGGGGGGGTAAGGTAGGAGGTGAAGGGGTTGGGGTCTGTTGGACTTTTAAAGTGGGGTGATATTCATGGGCGGCATGTAGGTTCTTGCACACTTGTTGAAAGTGTGCAGGTATACACCCAACAGTGCAGTGTGGTCAACGAGAAGGTAATACATCCAACCCAGCTTCATTTTCTTTGCTGCAAGTGGGTTAATGGCTGCTTTTCAGGATCCCAAAGTATGGGTGGTAGGGGGGATTTACCTGGGCAGAGAAGTGGGGTGCTTTTTGGGGGGCAAGAAGAAAACTTGGAGACACATTCTCCCATTAAGGGCCAAGTGTTGTGGGTTATGCTCCAGCCCGCAGCCGTTGCTCCAGCAATATCCAGCTGTAGCAGTGATGGAGGAGCTAATTGAGGTATTTTCTAGGGGATTTTCTATTAAATCAAAGGTGACAGGGGATGGAACAGTTGGTAAGAACTTGAGATTAGTGCGGGGGAGGGAATATATTTTAGAAGCTTTGGTGGAGAAGGAGCATCAGGTGGGTAGATACTGGGTCCTTTTGATAACCTTGTTTGACAGTTTTAAGGTTTTGCCATTGGGCTTGGTGCCTAAGAAGATGGTGGGTGAATTTCAGATGATTCATCTTTTGTCTTACCCAGAGGGGAACTTCGTAAATGATTTTATTTTGGTAGAAGAGGTTAAAGTGAATTATGCATTGTTAGATGATGAGGTGCGGGTCATTAGGGGGTTTAAAGATCTATAGTTGATGAAGGTGGATACTGAATCTGCTTTCTGACTTCTGCCAGTATTGGAAGAAGACTGGCGACTGTTAGGCATAGTGGTTGGTAGCAAGTTTTATTTTGACAAGGTTATGCCAGTGGGATGCTCTGTAGCCTGTGCTACATTTGAGAAGTTTAGCATGGTTTTACACTGGATATGGCAGCAGTAGGTGGACATTCAAAGGGTGGTTCATTACTTGGATGACTCCCTCTTAGTAGGTGGAGGGCGTAAGGGAGCTCTGAAAGGTATGCAGGAGTTTGTGGGGATGTATGAAGAACTAGGAGTCTCATTGGTTAGACAGAAATTGGAAGGTCCAGTGATGTTATTAGATTTTCTGGGGTTGTTGGTGGATGCAGAACGTGGATTGTTTTGTCTACTGAAGGAGAAGATAACCCATTTGAAAGAAAAGATAGACTTGGTGATAGCTAGGGATAAAGTGTGGGTTAAGGATGTTATAGAGCTTTTAGGGCTTCTTAATTTTGCATGTCGGGCTGTTCACCTGGGTCGTACTTTCTGTAGGTTTGTGGCTTTTCTGCTGTAAGGGGGGAAAAGCAAGCACCATTGGGTAAGACTTGGTAAGTTGACACGGGATGATTTTAACTCTTTGGTTGTTAGTTTTATGGAGTTTGCTTTTGTCAGTCAGAGTGGGTTGGAAAATGGGATTTGCAGTTATTTACAGATGCAGCAGGGGGTATTGGTATGGGAGTGTTTTTTGGGGGTGAGTGATTTGCAGTGCTGTGGCTGGCTGAGTGGAAGGATGATTGGAAGGAGGATGTTGCTTTTCTTAGGGTTAATGCCACTTTGGGCTGCATCCATGTTTTAGCAGGAGTGGTTGAGGTGAAGGAGGGTTATAATTAATTCAGATAATAGTGCAGTGGTTCAGATTTTACAAGTGAAGATGGCTAAGTCTGAATGATTACTGTTAGTTTTATGTAAGTTAGTTTTACAGAGTTTGCTGATTAATTTTTCTTTTACAGGTGTGCATGTGGTTGGTGCTAGGAATGGGATTGCTGACAGATTTCTCACCCTCAGTTTTACAGGTTGTGGCAGTTAGCTCCAATGGCAGCGGAAGAACAAGAGACAGTGCCAGCCGAGGTGTGGACGATTGGTTTGCAGTGACCAGGAGGTTGAAGGAACAGACATGGGCAGCATTTACCAGGAGGGCATATGGTAGGGCATTGTGTGATTTTGATAGATTTATTTTACAGCTGCCTGAGGAGGAGAGGCTCTGGTTGGAAGAATTGTTTTTGCGATATTTAGCTCGGGCTTGTAGATGGGGTAGGGCAGTGCAATCGGTTAAGGTGGACTTGATTGCAATCAGTATATTTGCTCATGTGGCAAGGTTGCATGATTTCACTAAATTCTGAATAGTTGGGTGCATATTGAAAGGATGGGGTAGAGTGGATGGCTTGAATAGGAATAAGCGTTGGCTGGTGACAAGGCAAGTTTTGAAAGTTTTATTATGGGGCCAAGCTTTGGTGAGTGGGGAATCAGTTGATTATGTTTTATGGGTGACATTGAGATTATGTATGTATTTTGGGGCTTTTAGAGTGTCTGAGTTGTTGGGATCATTGGTTTGGGTGGATGTCATGATACTGCTTGGAGCAGGTTCACATTTGTTTGCGGAAATATAAAATAGATCAGGTTGGGAGGGGCAAGAAAATAGTTTTGGAGAAAGTTAGGAGTGATCAGATTTATTCAGTGATTTGGACTAGGAAATTCATGGCATCCCATAGGGAGAGATCACATAATCTGGTTTTCCAGTCAATGGGGGGGGGGGTAAGGTGATAATAGGTGGTCAGTTGATAAATGTAATGAGAAGGGCACTCCTCTGTATGGGTTTTGTGTGTGAAAGGCTTTCAACCCATTCCTTTCAGATTGGTAGAACCTCAGATTTAGCAAAAGAAGGTAGTTCGACTGAGATCATTAAGAGGGTGGGGTGCTGATCTTCGAATGCCTTTTGTCTTATATTAGTGAATACTGAGGTTGATCATTAATAGTTTTTTTTTTTAGGTAATGAGATTGTCATTCTAGGCCACTCGTATGTTTATTGGGCAGTGAGGAGGGCTGCAGTTAGGACTAATGGTTCGGATTTGGGTTTGCATTGGTTTGGGTGGAGAATCAGATGGCATGACATTAGAGGCCTCAGGTGGAGTTTGCTTATGCATGAGTTTGTAGCTATACAATCTCAGGTGGGGTTTCCTCAAGATTTGGTGGTACAGTTGGCAGGCAATGATTTGGGTTTAATTTGCAAAGCGACAATTCGTATACCAGACAAGGGAGGATTTTGTTGCTTTAAAGAATTTGTATCCAAGTATGTGTATTGTGTGGTCTGAGATAATACCCCAGCTGTTTTTGGAGGAATGCTAATAGTTTTATGGCAGTAGAATGAGCACAGCGATTTGTTAGCTTTAGGTTGGAGAGGCAGCTGGAGTAGCGGGCATACAGACGATAGAGCTCAAGGAGTTTGCTGACAGGGATCCCATGTGGTTCAGAGGATGGGATGCACCTAAACAAGTTTGGACTAGATTTGTTTAATTTGAATTTGGGTTTACTTTTTGAAGATCTGGTGAAAAGCTGGTATTAGGTGAGGGAGAAAAGCCTGGGTCAGGCTAGTGGGTGGAGAAGAGGGGAAGGCTTGTCCCTTTTCTGTTACCCCTCTGTTGTTTGGTCTGGTCTAAGGAAGTTTGGGTGTGAAAGTGAATGGGTGGACATTGCTTCCCCCTGTGGTGTTTGGATGGATGTAAGGATTTCGGGTTGAAAGTGAGCAGCTGGACTCTGCTTGATGTTTAAGAATAAGTGAGCGGAGGTGAGGACGTTGCTTATTTGGGCAGGATGAGTGGAGGTACGCTGCCCTGATGAATGGTTAAAGGATGTTTTCTTATGATTAACAAACAAACTGAAATGATGCAATAAAGAATAAAGTTACGATGCAATAAGTTATGTTGTTTATGAATGCAATAAAAGGTCATCAAAGGTCTGTTTTGGTGTGTTCTCTCTTTATTGAAGTGGAACGTGACAAACACTAAATCTCTATCCAAGTGCAAATTTAAAAATTAATTTTTAATATCACCTGAGAGGTTCTGAAAATATAGCCATGCAAACCTAATCAAAACAGTAACAGTGACCATAGACTGGTAGAAGTATCAACAGAGGCATACACACTCTGTAAACAATGAGTATTGACCTGTGTAATAGAAGAAACTAAGTTATTTAAAGGAGAGTTTTCCTCACATGAAGAAACTGCAGATAAAATATCCCTCATACTTTCACAATTTGTCACAACAAACTTTAACATATGAGCCTGACAGTTCAAAATTCTGAAAGTCAAAGTTGCAGAATTATACATTTTCCCCATGCCAATCATTAATGTTTCCATCCTTATCAGAAATAGTATGATTGGAATTAACTAAGTCCTTAGCCGCAGTGGGATCAACTAAAGCTATAACTGCTAGATCAAGTTTGGCAACAGTGTATAGAATTTTAGAAGACTGAGGAACTTTATATATCCTATCATCCATTTAGGGGTAGCTGGCTGACTATCAGGAAAATTGCAGGCAGTATTACACATATCCTCTAAAGAAGACAGAACAGGAGGAATGGGTGTAGGTCCTGGAAAAATCATTCTGTAACAACTCATAGTATTTTCTGAGGGATTGAGAGACCTCAGTGTTTTCTCACTGAAAACACTGGTACATCCTAGCAATAGTCTTAGAGAAAGGGAAACCCCCAGAGGGAGACTCAGAAACAGAACTCTCCTTTGATCCTGACTCAGAAATCTGAGGCAAAACAAACTGTATCCATCCCTGCAGCTTTCTGTTCAGATTTATAATCTTGAATCTCTTAAGAAAAGAGTAATCCTTCTTTCTTTTACCAGAAGCTACTTTACAAAAAATATCAATAACCTGAAATAAACCCTGAGTCAGACCAAATAAACTATTCCTAGCCAAAGAAAATTGAGGAGGAGTAGATGCATAACTTTTTCTGTTTCTTTTTTGATGGGAGAAAGGGGGTCCACTGTGTTACTAATAGCAGTAGCTTCCCCAGGAATGGGCACAACATTCTGACACAGCAGGGAAACTTTCCCTGTTCTCTCTTCCAGGACTGACAAGAGTGGCTCTCATTTGCCCACTGAGGGGACCCCAACAGCTGCAGTAGACGTGGTAACCCTCGATCCATTGTCGCTATAGGTACTCTACCAGAGGGATTCAGGTTAAAAGATGAAGGCCCTGAGGTGCAACAAATGGCCAGAGCAGAATCACCCACCTTGATCTTGATTATGCAGATTAATAATGCAGTTCCCTCTCACACACTTTTACACTCTACCATCTAGATGTTTTTGCAATTTTAGTATGGATCTCTGTCAACGTTTAGCTCTTGATCTCTCTTTCTCTCTTGTACTCTACAACTGGCATACCCCTAACTACCTCTATAACTGCCATACCCCTAACTAGTTCTACAACTGGCATGCCCCCAATGTGTTCTATAACTGGCATGCCCCTAACGAGTTCTACAACTGGCATACCCCTTACTACCTCTACAACTGGCATACCCCTAACTAGTTCTACCACTGGCAAACCCCTAACTACCTCTACAACTGGCATACCCCTAACTACCTCTACAACTGGCAAACCCCTAACTACCTCTACAAGTGGCATACCCCTAACTACCTCTACAACTGGCATACTCCTAACTACCTCTACAACTGGCATACCCCTAACTAGTTCTACAACTGGCAAACCCCTAACTACCTCTACAACTGGCAAACCCCTACTACCTCTACAACTGGCATGCCCCTAATTCCTTCCTCTACTGCAATCTCTCTTTTTCTTTCCCTTCTTTGACAACTGCTACTGATCAGATTTACACAGACACCTAGTTTGTTCTGAGTACATAATCACTATATTTCAAATGTTGTTTGTACTCACAAAGGGTCTGCTATAATCTCTTTGTATGTGTCTTCCATTGCTAAATATGTTTTTTTGAACTTTTCTCCCCAGTCCTCTGCTGAAAAGGGGTATTGTGTGCCCCAGTCAGACCACCCCTTTAATCAAATACAAAGAGATAGATAGACAGACAGACAAGGGCAGAAGTGGGAGAATCAAGAAAAGGTCGTACAAGTTGTCCAAGGCTATGTTAAGAAAACATACAGTGAAGCACAAAATGTTAATAAAGGGTGTTAAAGCTGGATATACTGAAGATGATGGAGGAAATAAGGTAAGAAATGAAACAGAATTCATGACAGAATAGTTAAAAGAAGTATTAAAAAAAGTAAATAAGTAATAAACCCCAAGTTTTAATGGAATAAGATGTGATTATTACAAAAATATGAATATGAAAATGGCAGTAATATTTTTAAAAGTGCTAAATGAATAGTGTGATGAAAAGTTAGGGGGGCATAAGGATTTCTGTAATGAAACATGTTTGGAATGGAACTTGTTAAACAACTGGAGAGTGACAGGATTAAACCAGATGGACTGCAGAATTGTTATGCAGTTAAGAATATGTCTGTAGGCATACAGAGGTGGTGGCTAAGGAAGTGTATGGATCCTAAGTTAGATGGCTGAAGGAGGTATTAGTAATTCTAAAATAATTAGATGACTAAAGTTAGGGGACTGAAAAAGCATTAATAATTATAAAAAATAGATTATGCAATCAGTGAAAACAACAGACGGGAAATTATTAAGTTGTGACATACACAAAACATTTGAAAGTATTTGGCATTAAAATATATAGGAAATATTAGAATATTACAAGTTTAGAATTAAATTTAGAAATCTATGTAAAAATGCATGTGTTAGAATATATCTGATACCATTGATTGGTGAAGAAAAAATAAGGGTTGCAGTTAAGTTGACTGTTACTTGCATTAGTCATTAATGAGATAGTGAAGCAAGTAAAGAGAAGATTGGAAAACTGAAATTGGGATAGTGGAACGTGTGATAAAATTAGGATTCTAGTATATTTCTATGTATAGATGATTTAATCGTAAGAACTGAAAGTAAAAAAATGGATGGAATAAACAGCACTGATGCTTCTGAGGAAGTGGAGAATGCAGGCCTAAAGATAACAAAATCAAAAGGTTTTGCAATGTGGTAATAATAGTAGAAACTTCTTTTACAAAAAAAGAAGTAATTATATTGAAAATTAATTCTGGGATAGGCGATGCATATATGAAATGCTGGAGAGAAAGAATAGAGAAGGTTAGAGAAACTACAAGGTTATGGAAGCTATTTAGGGTTTTTGCTCAGAAATAAAGTAGGCTTAATGAATTCTGTTGTTATGAGGCAATTTAATTATTTTGGATGTTTTTAGTTTGTCAGATGTGCAGAAGGAAAAATTGGGTATGATTTTTGTTTATGTTTGGGGGACAAGTTTTAATCCCATAAATAAGGGAATTATTTATTGTGAAAAGAAATACATTGTTTGTGTCTTTTGGCTTTTCCTGGTTAGAGGTCGCCACAGCGGAACTCCGGTCCGCTAATGATTGGCAGTAGATTTTTACGTACTGGCTTGCCGGGCCTAACGCACAACCTTCAATAAAGGAACGCCCATTAACGCATGTCGCTACACAGAAGACACTCTAACTGAGAATTGAATGGACAACATCTAACTGTGAGGCGACAACGCTGCCGCAAAGAAATACATCAAGTTTAATAAATCACTTAGATCGGTATTCAGAAAGGATTACTTCAAGGGAAATGACATAACGCACCCCCCACCCCTCCCACTGTAAAACATTCAAATTCTGAGAATGTCCTGCCTCTGAGGTTTCCTTCTAACAAGGACTTCAGCATGGAGGGCAGTCTCATCAATAGAGCTGCATACATGTACAAGTCCAAGAGAGGGGCTAATGCTAATGTTCTCTGAGGTAGTGAAAAAGGTAATTTTGGAATGTTGGCATATTGGTTGTATGGATGAGGTAGTAGGGTATTTATTCCCCAGATTTATGAATTTCTCATATGGTAGGTACTTGGGTTTAAAAGAGCTTTTAAATATGGCATTATTTAATGTGTCCCAAGAGGTAGCAGGATCATTTGCTTATGGGCACTATAAAGTATGTAGCAGGATTAGGAATATTGCTGTTACTAGTATTAATGGACAAAAATTCACAGCTAAGGGAAGATTTAATTGTAATTCATGTGGGGTGATTTATATTGTAGGGTGTGGATGCAATAATATTAAATGGTATATAGGACAAACAAAGAGGGCTGTGAATGTTAGAATAATGGAACATCTGGGGGACATCCATAATAAGAATATGAAGAGTCCTGTGAGTTAGCATTTTAATTCTATGCATGCTGGCAATGATGGATCTTTTTTCTTTAGTATGTCAGCACAACCCATTTTGTATTAATAAAAAGCTGAATGCATTAGAGAGCAAATTGTTTTTAAATTTTAGAATGCTTCATCCTAAGGGTCTGAATCTTGAGGGTAACTTAAATTAAGTGAAATAAAGATATTTATTAAGACGTTAATTTTGCAAATTTTATTTATTTATAGAGGATTTTGTATTTTGATAAATGGATTTTGCATGTGATTGATAAATCTTTATTGTACATTTATTGCATGGGGCACTTTAAGAAGGTTAATTGAGATGTAATTATGGAGGGGTTCACCTGATATAAATTGTGAGCTTGTGAATATTTCTGTATGCTTTGAAGGCGAAAGGCTGAGGTACTGGATTTATTGGTTGCATAATCAAAGCTCTTTTTAACCGCTGGTCTCTATGACAATTTTGTTTTGGGGGGTGGGGTGGATGTTCGTATCTTAGTGGTGTGTTTATTATGTTTTTAGTTTGCCAAACGTGCAGAAGGAGATATTGAGTATGTTTTTTGTTTGCTTTTGATGGACAAGTTTTAATCCCATAAATAAGGGAATTGTTTATAGTGAAAAGGAAATACATTAAGTTTAATAAATCACTTAGACTGGTATTCGGAAAGGATTACTTCAAAGGGAATGCCATAAAACGCCTTCCCTCCCATACCTCTACTGCTGTAAAACATTCTAAATCTGAGAATGCCCTGCCTCTGAGGTTTCCTTCTAACAGAGATCTCAGCATGGAGGGCAGTCTCATTGACAGCGCTGTATACAAATGTACAGTCCAAGAGTGTGGCTAATGCTAATTAGCCATATGCTATCCTGCAGAAATGCCAACTGCTTAGGATTTTTGCTTTGGAGTGATTCAGAGAATCACTCAGCTACATAAAATTTCACTGTTGGTGGAAAAAATAAATGCTGTCATGAGACAGCAGTCACCCATTCACTCCTGTGGAAGAAGACACAGTGCAGATGAGGTTGGTGAAGCCATGGGAATGGGGATATTAATTAATGTATGTTATTTGTGTGGAAATGTGTATGCTTATCTGTAGGGGTATGAATGAATGTGTGTGTGTGTGTGTGTGTGTGTGTGTGTGTGTGGTGTGTGTGTGTGTGTGTGTGTTTGTGTATGGCTATGTGTTTATATGTGTGTGTCTGCCTGGGTGGTAACACTAGGGGCAGTTAGGTAGGGAATGGAAAGTCTGGATATGTATGTGTATGAGTGATGGACTGTGCAAATGGGTGAATGAGTAACTGGGTGGCTTATTTGTATGTGTATGGTGCATGCATTTGTGTGTGTGTGTGTGTGTGTGTGTGTGTGTGTGTGTGTGTGTGTGTGTGTGTGTGTGTGTGTGTGTGTGTGTGTACATGTGTGTGCATGCGTGCATGCTTGTGTGTGCATGTGTGTGCATGTGTATGTGTGTGCATGCGTGTGTGTGTATGCATGTGCGTGCGCATGTGTGCCTGCGTGCGTGTGTATGTGCATGCATGTGTGTGTGTGTGTGTGTGTGTGTGTGTGTGTGTGTGTGTGTGTCTGTGTATGTGTGTGTCTGTGTGTCTGTGTATGTATGACTGTAAGGGGGTGCATTTGCCGACATGAGCCATGGGCTGATAAGAAGTGTAATACTGCCATCAGTGTTTAGAGACATGCTAATGGGCTAATATTGAAACATTTCTCATTTCAGTCACAGCTGTCTCTGAATCATATTTTCTTACTGTCAAGATAATTAACCTACCTGTATTAGACAATTACCCAGAGCTGTGAGCTCCTTTCTGAATCCTAGGGATGGTTCTTTTAATTCATTGTGTTTATTTTTTCATTAGAGATAATAAGTGGAAGAACAGAAACAGTGTTTAAGTATAAGAAGTCTTGGAGGGGGTATAGGAAGTGAAGAGGAGGATAAGTGTCAAAATAGTGTATATGTGTTTTGATAATGAGAAAAGGTAACACAATATACTTTAAATACTGGCACATTGGGAAATGGAAGAAGCAATGCTATAAAGCCATAATAAGATTACATTATTAGGTAGGCATATAGAATGATCAGAAAGGAACTATATATAGAAGGCTGGAAAGATTTAAAGATGTGGAAGAATGTGGATACATTTTATAGCAACTGATGTTAGAAATTTACTAATAAATGGAAAGATGAGAAATAAGTTAGCAAGTGAAAGATTATGTTTAAAAAGAGGTATAAGGGGAAGGGACTTTGGATCATTTTGCTTTGAGGTATAAGATGTTAAAGGGATTTTAGAATATGGTAATTGCAGAATTATTAAATAAAAAAATAATTATATTGCTGTAGATATGGGAATATATGTGCATTATTTAACATAAAAAAGAAGAGGAAGAAACGACGGACAAAACTAATGTTAAGTTGTATTTGACTTGTGTGGACTGGGAGGTGTATGGATTTATTGTATAACAAAAACTGGAACAATAAAAAATGTTAAAGAAAAAGAACATTTTCTTGCGGAACAAAAGATGTGGGTGGGGTGGCTGAAGAAAGTGTTTGTGCATTTGTGTATGTGTGTGTAAAATATGCATAAAAATGAATGTATGATATGTTGTATATAATTATAAACTGCATATGGATACAAAAGCAATGATACAGTGATGCATTGTCAAGAATTATAACTTCTCATATTCTTGCCATTTGAGCTGCCACTATTTTAGGCAGAGGGGACCTCAGTCTAACATCCCGACTGCAGGGCAACATACTGAGAAATGTAACATCTTCTTATGCTGTAAAGCAGTGCCAGTTTTGGAAAATGAATTCAAGTACCTGGGTTGGGAATAGAACCCACAATCTTCAAATTTGCAATCATGAAAGATCAGTGTGTTATTTGTTGAGGCACTGGTGCTATTCATTTTCTGCTCTGTAATCTATCTGTGTACACACACCTGGTCCCTCTAAAACATCTCATTATGTTGCAATCAAATATAAACACATTACCAAAACCAGAAGATACACAATGCCTTCCTGACCCCTCTTCTGAAGCTAATATGCTTAGGCAAGCATTCCACTATTATGTCAGGTGTGGTACCTCAAAAATAGCAATATTTGATTTAGGATGAGATATCCTAATACTGTTTGCTTTCACTGTATGCAAATATTGCACAGTTTTTATGACTTGTGAATATGACTGAAGGATTCAAATGTTTTTCCAAAATTTAACAAAATATAAATGGTTATACATATTTATATTCTATCTCTGTATGAAAGCACTGGCTTACAAATGGTTAAATAGTGGTTCTGCAGTTTATATCCTTTGTCCTCTAAAATGCTATATGTCTTGTTGCATAGATTTGTTTTCCTTGTCTCCAGTAAGATCCACGTTTGTTTACTTAGCTAACATTTAACAAAGTTCTAATACATGGTTTCTCTCAGTACCGTAAGATATTATTTCATGGCATAACTAAGAATGATAATAAAGCAATGCTAAATTTAATCTCTTATTTCATACATTTTTACTCAGTGACTGTAAGTCTTCCCTGTTTCAATGGTCTCTTTAAGTACTAGCATTATAGATGGGTGTGGGTAATTGTTCACTTACCTATGTCTGGCATGGTTTCCTGAGTGACCAAACATTACCATGGGTAATTGCTAATCTACAATTGTATTACTTTTATGCTGTACTGTGTGTTTTGCTTGATTGTGAATATACACACACACACACATATATATATATATATATATATATATATATATATATATATATATATATATATATATATATATATATATATATATATATATGTATATATATATATATATACACACACATATATATATATATATATATATATATATATATATATATATATATATATATATATATATAGATAGATAGATAGATATAGATCTACTTCAGATGATCAAAGTTTTAAAACTTTGAATTTCATATGGCCGAGACCATATGATCAAAGTTTCAAACCTTTGAACACCTGAAAGAAAACATGTTTTTGCAGGGGGGCAAGCCCCCATGCACCCCCCACACCCCCTGCTATTTAACTATACCAACTCCTAGATCGCACTACAGCAAGGAAAAGGGAAAATTTCCCATTCCTCTCTGTATGGAATGGTCAAAGTTTTAAAACTTCGATCATATGGTCTCGGCCATATGAAATTCGAAGTTTTAAAACTTCGATCATCTGAAGGGAACCCATATATATATATTGTATGGTCATAGTGTTCAGCATGGTTTTTGGTGTGTTCATTGGAGTTTTTTGTTTTATATTCTGTGCTGTTTTCATTCTCCTAAAGATGGAAATGAGTTGGCTGAGGTATAATCCTCCTTAATTTCTACAGTTGTATGTCAAATCAGACCATTTTGATGAGTCTAGGTGCTGTGTCTTTTGAGACAGCTTTGATATTTCCTAATTGTGCTATTTCTATATATTTTAGTGGGCTGTGGTGTTCTGCGTTGTCTTTTACACTTTCATATTTTTATTTACTGCTTTAAACACATTGTTAGTATTTGTCATTTGCATATTTTTATTCATTCTGTTCAGTTTAGAGTGTGCATGCTGATTGTTTTGTTCAATCAACATGTACAGTTTTTATAAACTCTTTTTGCATAATTCCATTTTTTCTTTTTATCCGTGTTTTTATATTTTAGAGGCTTGCATCTTTTGAGTTTAACAAGTAAAATGCTTAACAGACATAGCTGTATGTTATAGCATTGTTAGTAAGTCTTTTGTTTATCCATTTCTTTTGTGTGCAGTTTAACTTTTATTCCTGTACAGAAAGGTAGAGGAATGGTATTTTGTAGTGCTGCATTGAGCAGTACCTCAGCTTAATTCATTATTGCATTTTATTATCCATTGCTTAAATTGGAGTTATTGTAAATTGAGCTGTAACTATTTTTACTTGCTTGTGGGGATTTTCTGATACTCTTCCTGTTTGCAGTATTGGACAGGTCTATATTACTTTGTTAAAAATACCTTTATTGAACCTCTGTTGATTGAACATAACTTAATGAACTTTCACATCAATTAATGTTTTACACAGGGAACAGAGTTAGTTGTCCACCACTCTGATCATCACGCACAGCGTAGCATATCAAACCGACTAAGATGGAGGTATGCACCCCCCTACTTATATATATACCAACTCTGGGATCACACTATAGTGGAGAAAAGGGCAAATTTCCTACTGCTGACCAACTAACTGCATTTCCTGTGTAAAACATTCGTTGATGTGAACATTTGCTCAAGGGAATGTTTGCTTACTTATGTTCGATGAATGGACATACAAAGACGTTAATCTTTGACAAAGTAATATAGACCCTTGTTAGACTTCACTGGTGTTGTGCATGTGTAGGATCTGATTTTTTTTTAATATTATCAGTTACATATCTCAAGAATTTTGGACAAAGCCAAAAATAATAGGGAGACAGAGGGCAAAATCCTGGATAATCTTTAAACATTACTGTAAGTCACTTAAAAAATTGACAGAACATTAGGTTTTGGTGCTAATGTACATTCTCTGAACAGGAAGTATGAAAGCTAATATCTAGTATTACTTGCTAATGGTAATCCTCAGCAATTTACTAGAAAATCCACCATTTTATAAGGGGCAGGGGAAAAATATGATGAACATTACAGACATATTGCAAATTTATGGACAGTTGATCAATTGTACTGCCAGTAAACATATTTTTCCACTGTCCAGCATTTTACATAATATGCCTGATTTTTTTCTCATATGTTGCCCTATCCCCTTGTAAAATATGTTTTAGCTAGAGTAACTAGGCATCCCTCAGCAAAATGTCGGCCCATTCAACAAGACTTTAGTGACTGGAGTTTTTTTCTCTTTGGAAAAGCTCAGTTTATGATGGGCATGCTGACTGGGCTGTCTAGTCAGGACAGTAATTAACCTTTATTGTATAATTCCTTATATATACTTGCCCTTAGCCATATCGTAGTATTCCTCATATTGTTATCTAGGTTTGACTTTTCTATGAGGTCACTCATGCATGCCTAATCCCCATTGGGCTGCTTCATGCTAACATTGCTGCAGTATTTACTACAGCACAATTACGTTTCATTCTGAACACCTCTTTAGACACCAAAATGAAGATGAACTGGGATCTAAATTAGGAGAAAAGACTAATAGCATTCAGGCCAAATTACTGATGTCTTTTAATGGATCTGTTTAGCAGTTATAATAATAAATACAATGTTCCTGACACATTCTGAATGTGGCCATTTCGCCTCCAAAATTTTAAAAGGTATAATTAGATTTGATAAATATGACTCTGGAATTATAGCATTGTCTTATAAAGAATCCATTTTCTATACATTGAAATAACCCTGAGGTAATAGACTCACATAAATGTGTAAATAGCTTTCTGAATGGATACAACAGACCTCTTTATCAAATCAACATTCCAACATTTTGGGAAGCTCAGTCATTTTACAGGAACTGGAGCTAATTGCTAAATGGATCATTTTATAAGACTTAGACCAATATACCATTCACTGTTCTAGCCATGCCATCTGTCTATCCATATGTCTATATCTGTCTATCCATATGTCTATCTATCTATCTATCTATCTATCTATCTATCTATCTATCTATCTATCTATCTATCTATCTATCTATCTATCTGTCTATCTCTCCATCTGATTATTTCTATATCTATCTGTCTTTTCTAGTTCTTTATTTATTTGTTTGTTAGTTGATGACCAGTCAACCCCTTTCCTTCATGATTCAGGCTCTTAGGAGCAAGAGGAATACAGACAGGCACATTAATTATATGTATAAAGTATACAATTACACAAGATAAACCAGTAACAAAAACATGCTCAAAAATAATGTAAGTTTAATGGTAACCATTTGAAATGTAGGGACCTGCTAGACTGTGTCCCAAAACATGGAGACTAAATGGCCAAAAGAACGTACTTTTATACACCAAGTCTGAGATGGCCATTTCTAGGAATATTCCATTTTCTGCAATCTCAGAGTATATATATATATATATATATATATATATATATATATATATATATATATATATATATATAAGTTTGGGGATTGTTGTGGCTTGACCCCCCCCCCCCACATAGGGGGTTGCAGGGGGGACTTGCTCCCACGCACAAAAAAGTTTAAAGGAGAAGAGTGATGCTCAAGATTCACTCTTCGCCTGTATTTGTAATCTCTTTTTTTCATTCTGTCACTGCTCAGTGTTATGAATTCCAGCCTTTTACTAAAAAGCAAAATTTAACTGGCTGAATAGATTAGCCCTGCGTGGCATTGGCAGCCAACATATTTATTATTTTACATTTGTTTACCAGGAAGGTCCGTCTGGGCCAAGGTCCCATTTTTCAACAGAGGCCTTTAAGAAAAGCTCCAAAAAGAAATTTACAAATAACCATATATAACTCTAACGCAACCATATTTAAAACAGTAGCACAGTAATCTCTTTAGGAGTGCACAGTGATGTGTATATGCATCAAATGAAGGGATAAAGTTTCATATTTTATTCTCTGCAACTTAAATCTTATAAATACTCTAGGTAGTAGGTATTAAAAATAGAAGGCTGAATCATAAGCATATTTTGGGTAGGAAAATAAATCCTAAGCATTACCCTTTATGGACAAAATTAGTCTGATAAAATATGGGGTCATGGACCACATAATAACCTGTGTCTCATCTTTGCAAACTTTATTTCAGTCCGTAGATTTATTGCAATATATGATGGTTCTTCAACCTCTAATTTTAAACTAAATAATCAGCTGATCAATCTCAGCAAATTTCCATTAATAGTTAATCTGACTCTATTTGATGTTTTTAATAAACTTGACTTATCGGCTTTACAAATTAGACAGGAAATGAATCTACCTAGAAGTTACATTGTTATAATGAGACAAGTTAAAGAACTTGCCTTGAGCTATTTTAGGAACTTTAAACCACTGCATACAAATTAATTAAGGATTTGAAATTTCAGGACAAAATTTTGCTTTCAGAGTAATGGGTAAACAAAGTAACAGTAACAGACAATCAGATATTAAAAGCAATTGATATAACTATGATGATTTGGAACAATGCATATTACACATCTTAGATTACATAAATTTAACAGATCAAACAGCGGATCTTCTTCATATGTTCTGGAGTTGTCTGCAAAAGATGGGTTATCAAAGTTCTACACTGTCATGGGAATTTATGATTCTTTTTGCTGATGAAACTCTATATAGCCACAAATTGGCTAGAACCACATAAGACATCATGGAATAATTTTAAGCTTGTGGCTATAAAACATATACTAGCACATAAATTACTTCTGAAACAAACTAACAAAAATATTAATAACCCGAAAATATGGGAAAAGGTCTTCAATATTATATTAGCATGATACTGATTTTAGGAATATATTAAATATAGGAAGCATTTCATGTAGATATTGTATAAATGGTTTGTAGAAGTTATAGTGTATTATGTGTGTGATGTTTATTGTATTTTTGTAATGTTTTTGGAAAATATATTTCAATAAAAATTTATTATGGAAAAAAAAAAATCGAAGGCTGTATTCAAGTTTTGGAATTAGAGCATTCCTCGTTAAAGCTTTATAGGCATCAGCTGAGAGGAGGTGAGAAATTTTGCAGCATAACTTCGACTATGATTAAACTGTGTTAACAAATCCATCCACATTTTATTTATTTTTATTTTATTTTGCATTTGTTTATTGGGAAAGTCCGACTGGACACATGTCCTTTTTCAGTGGAGGCCCGGGGAGTAAAGCTCCAAAAATAAAATACATAAAATGCATAGAAGAAACATACAAGAAACAATGGTTGCATAAAATATGTAAAGTGACAGTATTTATTTAAAAAAAACAATTACAGTGTGAATACTAAGCACATTTTGAAGTATACAAATATATACATATAATTATGTACAGTTAAAAGAGAACCATACAGTAATGGTTGAATAAACTGGTAGAGAGAGTCGATGGAGTCCTATTAATAGAGTCGAAAAGAAGAAACGGCTAACCAGTGGAGTTGCAAGAGCAGAGCCAGGTATTTGTAAGGTGTGTGTTTAGGAGTTTTGTAAATTGTAATGTTGAAGTATTAGCCACTAGTGAGTTTGGTAGATTATTTCAGAGTTTGGAAATGTAGTTGGAAAATAGTGATTTGCCTGCTGACTTGTTAGCTTTAGTGATGTGTAGAAGAAGTTTGTTGTTAGAGCGGAGATGTCTTGTGGTGGAATAGGGTTGTATGATACCATTGAGATCAGGGGGCTCTGTCTGATTGAGTCAGTATTTTGTGGGTGAAGGTTAGTTGGTTAAAATGAAGGAGTTGAGGGAGTTCAAGCCATTGGAGCTGCTTAAGTGATGAACAGTGATGTGACTTCTATGAAGCACCAGTGGCAAACTTTGAGATTTTATTGTAACAGGCTTCAAGTTTGGCAAAGTCAGTTTTGCAGAGGTTGGTTAAAATTGGGGAGTTGTATAAGAGGGTTGACAAGAGATGTGTTCTAGTAAATGTGGCTTTTGTGTTGTTAGTTAGAATTTCTTGTTTCTATAAAGGAGACCAAGTTTCTTGTGGACTTTTTTAATGGTTTGAGCTATATGAATGTCAGATTTCCAGTTATTATCGATTTCTACTCCTAGCAATTTGGTTTGAGTTATTGGGGTGATAATAGTATGATTTTTAGAGACTATGCTGAAAGTTGGGGATGAGGAGGTAGTTCTAGTTGGGCTGAAGAGAAGAAGATTTGTCTTGTTGGGATTAAGATTGAGTTGGAAACTGGTCAACCAAGTTTCGACAATAAGAAGGAATCTTGAGTGATGGAATGGATGTCTTTGAGGGAGGAGGCTGAGCATATCAGAGTAGTGTTGTCAACGTACTGGACAACTGAGGCATGGAATGTAGCAGAATGGAGATTAGTGAAGAGAGAAAATAGAAGGGGACCAAGGATTGAGACTTGTGGGACCCCTAAGGTGACTGGGAGAAGGGGTTAAAGATATTGTTGCCAGCAGATGGCTTGCTGACGTTCTGCTAGGTAACTTTGGAACCAAGTAATAAAATGCCTGCTGAGGTTTAGGGTGGAGAGAACATTTATTAATTTGCTGTGGTTGACCATGTCAAAGGCCTTGGACAGGTCCAAGAATATATGGCCGATACAACTTGACCATTGTTTCTATGCTGATTAACAGTGTTTCTAAAGGACATTATGGCTGTGGTGGTGCTGTGAAAGGGGTGAAAACCATGATGGGCATTTGATAGGAGTTTGTGTATAAGGAGGTAGTCCATAAGTTAGGCATGCACAACCCTTTCCAGAATTTTGGATAGAGGGGATACGATGCAATTGGACGATAGTTTGTTAGTTCAGTAGAGTTGCCGCCTTTATTTAATGGCAGAATGTGGGAGATTTTTCAGATAGCAGGACTTGATTTTCAGATAATAATTTGTTTATGAGCATGGCTACAGGGTATTCGATTGCTTCTTCTGCAACTTGTAGGAATTCATCAGGGAGATTATCTGCAGCTAACGTAGTTGTCTTAATTTTTTTAGTAATGCTTTGATGGTATTAATGGAGACTGGGTTTAATGTAAACTGATTGGTGCTATTTTGTAGGTGTGTGCTATTATGGTTTAAGATAGGAGGAGAGTGGTTGGAGTTGGTCTGAGAGTTTGCAAGAGCTTGTATGGTTTCTGTAAAGTAATTATTAAATTGTATTGCTAAGTTGTCAGACTTCATGGCTGTTGTTGGTGTGGGAGTGGTTGCTTTACCTGGTTGTACTACGTTGTTGACTGCAGTCTAAAATTTTTGTGGATTACTTTGATGTTTATTTTGGATATTGTCGTAGTAGTTGCATTTGCCTAATTTTACAAGGTTTTTTTTACTTTATTTTGAATTTCTAGGAAAGTTTGTCTAGCTATGTGGGATTTGTTTTTATGAAACTATTGCCAGACCTTATCTCTGGCTTTGAGTAGGGATCTGGATTCTTTACTTAGGGTGCATAGTTTGATTTCACTCTAATGTTTCTAGGTGGAGCATGGCAGTTAAGTATGTCTAGGTAAGTGGAGTTGAAGGAAACAACAGTGTCATTCAGGGACAGGTGTCTGCAAGGCTCCCAGTTGCAACTTTTTAGGGCATGTAGTGTAAAATTCATAGGTTCATAGGTTCATAGGTAAGTACTAGGCTATCTGCCCAGGGGCATTTATAAGCCTAGCCACAGAGTGATGGCTTTCGCCTCCCCATTAAATTAGTAACCTGGGCCTCTGTCTAACAGGGCTCCTGAAGTGATCCCAGGGTAGAACTTACGATTACCCATCCACTCATCAAGATTTCTCTTGAAGAGGGTCAGAGAGGAGCTCTGTCAAATATGGATTGGGATTCTATTCCAGAGTGAGGGGAGTTGCTGGGACAGGAATCTATCCCTCCAGTATGTCCTGTTTATTGTTGTGCATAGGTTCAAGTCGCTAGAATGAGTGGTTCTGTGGGATCTCGTTTTTTTGAGGTGAAGCATGTCCATTAGTTCAGGGTTTGACATGGCCCTATAGGTCAGGCATAGGTCACCTCTGAGCAGACGGTAAGCGACTGAGAAGAGCTAGAGCTTTTTTAGTCGTCCTTCATAGGGTAATTGTTTAAGGCCCTTAATCCTCTTAGTGAGGTACTTCTGTGGTCTTTCTAGTTGTTGCAGGTGTCTAGTGAGGTACATTCCAAATGGGGCATTGTACTCTATTATGGGCCTAATGAGTGAGGAGTAAAGGGGCACAATCACCTCCTTGGATCTGGATGAGAAACCCTTTGTGATCACCTGTGCCACACAGAAGGAATTCCTGACCGTTTTGGCTATGTGGTTCTCAAAGGAGAGCATGCTATCTACTTGGGTACCCATGTCCCTAATTACTTCTTCTGGACTTAGTATATTCCCATCTATGTGGTAGTTTGTAGGTACTTTGCTTTTCCCAAATGGGATTACTATGCATTTTTTGGCATTTAGCTTGAGGCTTGTGTCAGCCAGAGAGTCAATTATTGCACACAATTTTTCAGTCATCTCATTCATTGGTTAGCCACAGTCCCACCACATTTGCCTGTACTTATATATACCGAACAGGAGGGGTCCCAGGACTGACTCCTGTAGGACTCCGCTTGTGACTGGTTTAGAGTCAGACATGGCGCCTGCCACTCTTACCGTGTGGGTTCTTTCTGAGAGCCAATTGGCGACCCATATCGTGACATGGGGGTTGATATTTAAGCTGGTGAGTTTGTCTATGATTCCTAAGGGTGGGATGGTGTCGAACACCTTAGCGAGGTCCAGATATGCTGTGTGGACCACCTTCCCTTTATCTATGGCCTTGGTGACTATTTTGAAGAAGTCGACCAAGTTCAGGAGGCAAGATCTGCCTTTAACAAAGCCAAACTGGGTAGGGTCCAGTGTCTGGAGGTTCCCAATGTCCCTGTTAATGAGCTCCATGACAATGCATTTCATGGCTTTGCAGACCAAGCAAGTCAAGCTTATAGGGCAATAGTTCCCAGGGTCAGTTGTGACACCACATTTGTGGAGTGGTACGACTGTTGCTGTACGCCATTCTTTGGGTACATAGCCTGTAGAGAGGCTGAGTTTGAATAGTGTTTTGAGATGGGGGGTTAGTTCATTTTGAAGCTCGTGTAAGACACAACCTGGGATGCCATCTGGTCCCATTGATGCTGTGTTTTTGACCTTTGCAAGGGCTGTCTTTACTTGTGTGTCTGAGATATCTGGAGTGCCACATTCTTCTGGGATGGGTGCTAGCCCCTTTGGTGAAGGGGGGGGGTGAAGTTTGCACTGAACTTGTCAGCCAGGATGTTGGCAATGTCGGTTGGTTTAGTGTATTTATGGCCATTATGCACTAGCGCGATGCATATCTGAGAGTTTGCCCCTAGACTCTTGACATAGTTAACAAAGGCCTTGTGGTTATCCTTAGAGTCATTGGCTATTTGTCTTTCTCAGTTGGCCTTGGATGATTTAATGAGGGAGCGCAGTTTTTTGCTGATGTTAATCAGAGATGCCTTCTTATTTTGGGATTTTGTTCTATCTTGCAGGAGTTTCCTCCTTCTGCTGTAAAGTTTTTTGTGGCCGGGGTCCACCAGACTGGCGTCCTCTTTTTTGAGGAGTTGGTCTTGGTTTTACTTGGAATGACTTGGTCCATGCATTCTTGAAGGTGTTCGTAGAATGTACTTGTAAAAGATTCTGCTGATGGGTCATCATTTTCCATTTGATTGAGAGCTTTGAAACTTCCCACCTCGGTCTTGAGGAGTGTGAAGTTGGCTTTAGAGAAGTTTTACCTTGATTTCCTTGACTGGGGTCCGGGATGTGGATGTCCAGTGTGATTAGTTTGTGATCTGATCTTACCAATGACGAGTTTACCTCAGGTGTGGAACATAGGTTCCCCATGTTGGTGATGACCAGGTCCAGTATGTTGTCACCTCTTGTGGGAGTGGTGACCAGTTGTTCCAGGGCGTTTGAGTTTATAAACTCAAGGAAACATTGGGCTAGGGCGTTTGAGCTTGAGTAGTTTTCCCAGTCAATGTTTGGATAGTTGAAGTCACCCAGTAGCATGGTGTTGGGTAGAATCTTCATACTTTCTAATGTTCTCAGGAATGCTGCGTGAAGGTCCTGAGACAAGGTGGGAGATCTGTAGCAAGCTATAAATTGAACAGTCAATTTACCCGCTGTCAATTGCACTTGGATGGTCTCAGATTTCACTTGCTGTGCTACTAGCCTGGAGGTGTGGGTGTTCTTAATGAATATGGACACATCCCCTCCTTTTGTGTTCTGGTCCTGGTTTTGGGACCTAAAGGTATGGTAGGAGTTATAGCCTGGTAGTGCTGGGGTGCTCTCTGGAGCCTTGAACCAGGTTTCTGTCACTGCACATACGTCGATTTCTTCCATACTAAGGAGAGCCTCGAGTGCGTGCATTTTGAGGTTTAGACTTCTGGCGTTGAGCAGCATTACCCTCAGTTTTTGTTTATTATTGTTGTTTATGGAGGTGGGTTTGTCTTTTGAGCCTTGCCTAAAAAAGGCAGTATTGGGGCAGCAAGAGTCTTGGCCAGTATTCAAAAGCCCAGGGGCGACAGGTGCAAGCAGTCTCTGGCGAAGCAACGTGGCTTGTCAAGCGTGTCGTCCCAGGCTGACAAGTACTGGATCCCCTTTGAATGATACCAGTAGAGTTTAACCAATTGTTGAAATTGATCATTTTTTCTTCATATGCTGGCATAATTTTGGGTGAGAGCAGGATGCTACTTAGAGTCAGAGTCATACCAGCCTGGGCTACATGGTCAGAGAGCTCCTCAATGTCTCTTTTCATCTAGTCCAGGGAGGTACATCTCAGATCATTTACACCAACATGTACAATGACAGAGTTTAAACAAAGATCTCCTTAATAGCTCTACAGATTAAACAGAGGTCACCTCTTGAAAATCTATATGAAATGGATACAGCTCAAGATGTTTTAATATAATAAGGGTAAGATCCAGTGTAAGACCAAAGAATTTGTTCAGTAACATTTAGAATTGTATTATTCCATTTATTAGTAATAGTGGTGATAGACAAGCTTACTTTTATGGTGAAGCAAACAACATAACATTAGATTTCTGGGGGTTTATGATTTGAATATGTAAGGTTACAGAGGGACATAAAACTGGACTGCAGCTTAAGCTGGATATTTGTGGCAACGTTGCTCATTTCACTAAGTAATAAATCATTAGCATATATGACTAGATTAAGGGATGGGATATCATATGTTAGAGCATTTATAAAAAGGGAAAGGAATAATGGGACTTGCATCCTTGTAGTGACCATGGAGGTACACCAGTATTTAGGGTACCTGCTTAAGACCACAAATCATTACTGTAGACTTGAAAGGTTCCATCTTGCAGTTATTGTTAAACCAATGTAGTATGCCAGCACCAAAATTATGTTTGCAAAGTTTGTCTAAATCAATCCAACACCATCTTTGTCCATAACTTTATCACAGATCTAACCCAAACTTGAAATTGCTATCCAGTTTACTTACTTAATACTTGCATAAAAAATCCTGCTATGATTTTAGTAGATAATTCTGCATCTACCTTTTCAGTCTAGCTTTACCTCGTGAAGGCAAACACAAGATAATGCTTTAACATTAAAGGCTGGTTCCCAGCTTACAAACCTCTTAAATGAGGATAACACTATTACTTGATATTACTTGATGCAAATACAGAATCCAATCATATCTGAATCCCTTTTTTATGCAAATCATGGCCATCTTCACTTGTCCATTACTTTATTAAGACCGCTAGCCTTGCTTACTCTAATTTTCTCAATCAAATTGTCTATCAATGGCTTATTATCATACACCATTAATATTAAAACAGGTCCAAGACCAAACCATGTTTGTCTCTCACCATAGCATATACTTTGAATCCCTTTCAGTGTCATTTGCAGAAATTCTGTCTTTATTGCTATGGTAATTAGTATGCCATTCTCTCAGCTTTTGTTTGTATCTTGGTCCTCCATACCCAATTTAATTCCAACTTTCCTTCAAGCAATAGCCACTATGAGTCTGTTTTCTAACTATAAGTTAAATATATTCATCCTTTTTGCAAATAAACATGATTATCTAGGCACATAGAACAAGCTAAAGTTTAATATTAGGATATTATGGTATTTTATTTCTTGAATTTCTCAATCAGTCAAAGGGGGAAGATTTTTAAGTGAGATACATAAAAAAATCACTGATCAGTAATGAAAATTTAGTGTTAATATGGCTAAACTATTCAAATCCATACAAGATGGAGAACCTAAAACTATGAGTCAGTGCATGAGATGGGGATGTGTAAAAGGAAATGTGCTACCTTCTTGTTCTTAAGTCATTGAAGACAGAGAAGAGGAAATATTTTTTCTGCACAACCATTTATTTGCCATTTTACGGAATAAGAACAGCTTCAGGGGTTAAAATATTTAGTAAGGGGTACAGTCTACAGTCCTCTACATGGAAACTTGCAAAAATGCTCTCATATGAAACACTTGTTTTACACACACCTCTGCTCATGTGCTTCTGATTTTTATTTAGTGTATTCAATGTGAAATGCTCACACCTCACCAGGCATAATATATTTATATATCTATGACTTCACATTTTAGATGGGCGCCATTACATATATTATGGAAAATATATCTTAGCATCTAGAAGGGCATCATTTATTAATTTAATGAAAACTGCAGTTTATACAATCTAAATCTAATCTATAAAAAGCTATGAAACTCACCCAACCCAATCACAATATAATCTAACTTATATTGCTAGTAATCAGCTCAATGGAAATAGTTTGAATAAAGGAAATCTTTAGGAGACATTCTATCTTTAATATCAGTGTTGCACATCATCTTTATGGAGCTAAGTTCAGCTCCACAGCCATTTTTTTGTGTTATGTAAGTTAAACAAAGATCTCCTTAATAGCTCTACAGGTCACCTCTTGAAAATCTATATGAAATGGATACAGCTCAAGATGTTTTAGTATGTAGAAAGAAGATTGTTTGCCTTAATGTGCTGGTGACAATGACTCATCAAATTGTCCTCTCATCTTTCAATAGTGTTGTCTTTCCATCTGCTTTGAATGAGGTCTTGGTGACTGTGACAAAAGGAGATACTGCAAGCACAGCTAGATGGAATTTTGTAAATAATTATATGTCATTGGTGAATATCTAAATGATTTATATAAGATGCTTGTGTAACAAATGTATTAGAACTGTATGTCATGTGTATATCAAACTCCTTGTACAGACGTGTCTTGAAAAGGTATTTGTAGAGTGCTGTGTTTGAAATGTAACCATAGTGTGCCCTACTGAAAGAGAACAGAAATGTACCTGCACTATTGTAACTGTTTAAATGTATATGCTTAACAGAGGAAACTGGAGGGTTAGACCAGCAAACATTAGAAAAAATATCTGAAATTAAATTACTTTATAGGCTGTGCAATAAAGAGGCTATATCTCAAGTTTTCAATGCAGCTAGAGACAAAAGTCTGTACTAGGAAACTTCCTTTATTGTCCTTGGAGTGAATTAATTGCTACTTTTGAAGCATGAAGGAATGCAATTGTTTTATGACTTCCAGCATCTGCCAAAGATCTGTGCAACAGACCTTGTGTGTATATTTTTACAGGTAGATGCTAAATGTTGCCAACTTCTAGCAATGGGGGTTTGGCCTGGGAACTAGAGTCAAAGGACCAGAAATGATGTTATTCTGCAAGCTATCCTAGCAGTAATATTTTAGATATTATTTTGAGAAGTCTCTTAGTGAGACAGAGCATTCTGCATTCTGTCTTGGACCTGACAACAAGATCAACTCACTGCATCTGCCTTGATCTATATGAAGTAATTTTCTAGGGAACAGTATAATCCTCTTAGATATAGTCAGGAATATAGTGAAGCTTAGTTTAGATATTTTCTTTACTTGTCTGAGCCTGTCCTGCAATGTTGTTTTAAATGTTTCCTGTGATTTTGAATTCTGATGTCACTGTGAATATATATTTAGTATTGTCTTATTCTTTTATTATTTATTATTAAATATATTTAAACCTTTCATTGTGGCTGATCTGTGTTGAGATATTTAAGTTTTGAAGTAATTGCATATTTATTAGGTGACACTGTATGGGCCACTCCTAATAGACTTGCTCTTGGTCAAACTACCATTTGTATTAGTATTAATATTACACAGTAAGACTGGACACCCTTTGTAAAGGGCTCTAACGTAGCTGATAAGAAGGGACTGGTGGCAATGGTAACTACCTTATAGTCTGGGCAGAAGGGGGCATAGCTAGTAAACCTGTGCCAGCCTTTCCCAAGTGTGTGTGTGTGTGTGTGTGTGTGTGTGTGTGTGTGTGTGTGTGTGTGTAAATCAAACCTCAGAGTGTGTGTGTGTCAGCTACTTGAGCAGGGACACAAAGCCCTGTTTGGACAGAGAGGGTGCTGGAGGTCTTGGCTTGGTCACTTAGCTGAGATCTCAACTCTACAACTGTGTCAGTGGGGAGGCTTATTGGGGATCTGGTGGAAGAGGGAGAAACCAGCCCCAGACTGACTGTGGTCTCTGTGTGCTCTTAAGGGAAATTGCACATGATGCAGAGAGTTGCATATGCAAATATTGTGTGTGTACCTGTTATCCTCTCAGTGAATGTATCCCACTTTTGCCAGTTGTGAGGATTGAGGCTCCTTGATTACTTGTTGGCAGTGGAGGCTCGTCACAGTGACCACAGTTCTAAAAATATCATGACTTGATTTGGATGATCATTATAACTAACAGAACCAATCACTAACCTTGCTTATACCAGTAAGCTTACTGAGAATGTAATTTATTCATAGCTTGATTCGCCTTTATAGGAATATACTGAGTTTGAGATCTATTCCACTTCAGGTTTCACCCCAGGCATTGTAATGAGAGAGCCTTTATCAGGATCATGAATGATCTTCTTATGGCTAAAGATCACTGTTGTTATTCCATACTGGTTCATCTTGATCTCTCTTCCAAATGTTATTAGAGTATTTTTGGACTTACTGAGTGGATTTAGATTCCACACCAGATTGGTTTGCCTCCTACCATTCAGGTGTACCCAGTGGATAGTCCTGCTGTCCATTTTTTGTCCAGTTACATCCAGTGTCCCAGAGGGATTAATTCTGAATCCTTTAATATATATATATATATATATATATATATATATATATATATATATATATATATATATATACATATGAGTTCATTGAGTAATCTTACTCATAACAGAGGCTTACAGTATCCTTCCTTGGCTGATGATACTATACATCTCCCTTCCTCAGCATGAATGTTGTGCTCCAGATTCTTTTGGCTAGGACTTTGAGTGCATACAAAACTGGATGAATTGCAGCCCACTGAGGCTTAACATCTCCAAGATGATAGCCATGGCAAGTCACCCCTCTCTTAGCTAATAAACATTTACATTTTGAGCCACACCATTATTTACAGTGGTGACAACCTGTTGTTTGTTGATAAAGGGATCTTTGTGTTATCCTTGACAACTAACTGATGCTTATTTTTCTGTTATCTAGTCATCCCGTTTTCATCTACCGAACACTTTTCATGTCAAACATTTACTCCTGCCTCAGTACCTTGGAATGGTGATACATGGGATGGTATGACCTTGTCTTGTTAATGAATCTACCTTTACCTAGGGCATGGTATTACATTGTCTTGTTAATGCGTCTTTCTTTACCTTGGGCATCCATAGCCCTTGACTAATTATAGCTAGTGCAGAATTTCACTGTCTTATTACTTACTGACACCTTATGTTACCAACACATCACTTTGTTCTTGCGGAGAATATAGTGACCCACAGTAAAGTCCAAAATCACCTTTAAAGTTTTTGTGCTGGTTTATTTAGTCCTCTTATATGGCATGTTCCCCTATCCTCCCTATATAAAAGAGCTCCTGGTCCCATGCAACACCTTAAAATCTTTGCAATTGTCTTCCCTGCAGTTGTTAGATATTTGAAAAAAAGCAAGCTGATAAGTAAAAGGAGTGTACGGCTTTAAAGAAATAACACTCAAATTCCCAATATACTGGAGACAATTCTTTAATAAGTTAAGTCCTTTTATTCCAATAATACAGCAAGAAGTGTTGTTCTTCCTGCTGTGGCCTTTATATTTATGCTACATTATGTTAGGGTACTTAATATTTTTAGTTTGTCACTGGCATCTATGTAATGGTACAGCTGTACCACTTGCTTGTGCCATATGCTGACTGTACTAAAAAAGTAGATCATATACATTATTTTGAAATCACTGAATAACAGAGCTTAATTTTCTTCTAAATTAAAACACCATAGAAGATTCAAAATCTGATGTTCATCTTTCTCCACAAACTGCCTACACACAACATTTCTACGTGATTAACAGAACTCAGTGCAAAAGATTTATTATCAGCTGACACAGACCTTGGACTTCCGCAAGACGCACACTGTTTTTATCTGGCCAACTCTGAAAATGTGCTGGAAGCTCCTAATGCTGAATGCAAACATTGCAATAACTCTGTACAATGATTTACTGTTACTGTAATTGAGCTAATCCAGAAGTAGAAAGTCTAGTCAACATAACTTAATGGAATAAGACCTGCAAAGACAATAGCTGGTTAGTCATCATATATATCCACTCCAGTGTTCTTTTTATGTGGTTAGTGATTATATCCTGGGGATGCAACAGTTTGACCTCTGCCTGGACGATTCTCCTTTGTAATATCCTATTTCCACTAAATGCTTTACTGTGGCAGAGAAACTATTAATATGTGCTGGACAGTTACTAACACCCTTTATTATGGATATGATACATTCACCCCTTTGTGAAAGAAAGAGGCCAACTACTTTAACAGCTTAGCTGGAACATTTCCCGAGTTCTTTTTTCACTGCTGCCAAAGTCAAATATACACTTTTTTTCACTTGCAGCCATCTCTGAAGTCTGGTGTAGTAACAATGACAGTAAAACCATTTTAAGCTTGAAAATTGCTGAAGATATTAGGAAAAAGCATGCATGGAGAATTAGACTGGCTAGATATGGAAAGCTCCAAATATTTTGGCCTGGCTTTAAAGTAGTAGTATTCTGTTTGTGGAAAACATGTATGGAAATGAAAATAAATTATGTAGTCTCAAAGCACACACAGTTTTTGGAATAGGCTAGCCTCCATGCTATTTTCTTGGAGGATGTAGCCACAACCTACTTGTTAGTTCTGGAAAGGTCATTGGCATTGTTTCTAAGATGAGATAAAAGCCACTGTCGTATTACAAGACTGGTCTGTTATGTTTTTATTGAATTATCACTTATGACAGAGGCAATCATACATTTCTACAAATATAAACAAACCACATTGACATATTTTCAGTTGCAATCATTATACATCACATATAATCTTCTATACAGTCAGACCAACATTACATAGCTCACTGAATTCCTACCTTCCCTTAAACCTCATTCCTTCTCCAAAACATTATTCTGCATATATTGTTCCCACAATTTCCATTTTTCTATGTAATTTGCTCCTACCCTTTTCCAAAGCTCCCACTTCCATTTGTTTTGTCTTTATGGCTAATTTTACTAATTCTATTATGGTTGGTTTGGACTTTGATTTCCATGTCTAGATTATTCTAATTCTGTATCACAGCTTAAAAAATAATTTTCTTAGTTATACCAATTTGCTCACCCAAGTCTGCCAACTGATTACACTTCTAAAAATATGCTTCCAATTATCACTTTCTTCTTCATCACACCTACAACATTTGCAGTCTAGCTGAGGAAAAATTAATTGCAGTCTTCTTAGGGTATAACAATACCTCTGAAAACACTTCCAAGCAAAGATCATAAATCTTCTGGAATTTGTTGCATATTTGTGAGCCATACATATATCCTCCCATTGTATCTTTGTGAATTGCTTATTCAGTCTGTCTTCCTAATCCTTTCTAACCTCCTCTGACTTGATTCCTATAGTTATGCAATATTTTATATACCCTACTAACTATCCATTTATTAATACCAGCTTCTGTTTAGAGTGTACTAAAAATGCCACCAGTGCTAGACCTTCACTTAGGATCCCCCACTTCCTTTCTCTTTGCCTATACTCTGATATCAATCCTCGATAAGGAAGGCAATCTCTTGCCTGCAATCCAAATGAATTATTGGCCTCTTCCTATTCTGTTACCATTCAATTTCTAATTATTTATTCCCAATACTTTGGCTCCCTTTTATGTTTTCTTCATTAGATTACAGCCCCCTCTTGCCTTTTCTCTGTACTCCTAATTGCAGTCATCCCTATCGGCAGAATTTCCTTTCTCCATTCCTCTGTTGGCTTAGTTCTTACAATACTTTCAATACTTACAATACTTTCTGCTCTCTCTCTCTCTCTCTATATATATATATATATAGTATCCTGTATTTTTACTATTATTCTTCTTAAGGATCTTGAACTCCCCCCGTTTCATCATCATCTCTTTCCACTTTGAATTATAGCTTTCTGCTTGTGCTATGTATAGGAGGAGCCCCCTTAAATCAAGTAATCCCAAAACACCTTGTCCTGCTGGAAGGATCAGCATATCTGACTTGACTCTTGCCTTCTTCCCCTCCTAGATACAATCCTTCAGCTCTTTATTAATTGCTATCCACAAATTTTCGTCTGGTTGATAAAATATGCTGCTTGTATCTTGTTATCCATATGCACAAAACAGAGCTTCCAATTTCACAGCTTTTGTATTATCTTTTGTTTAGTCTCTTCCTATATATCCTTAGCTGCTGAACCAGTATCCTTTTTAATCCATACTCCTAAATACTTCACTTTATCAGGTCCCCATAAGTATGGGTGTTGCTGAACCAATTTCTGTATGGGTATACAGTTTACAGCTATTGCCTTTGTATCTTCATTAATTATTATGTATTCTAAAAACATATGAAAATGTCTCAGAATATTCCACAACACCGACATATACTTTTCTGGTTTACTAGGTATAAAATAGTATCATCTGCAAATAAAGCCAACTTTTCATGACTACAATACTACTTATATCCTTGAATTTCTGAGTCCATTATTTTCTTTGCCAGTGGTTCTAAACATAAAGCAAATAACACAGGGGAAGGGGGAAAGAAGACACCCCTGCCTGGTTCCTCTGTTCAAAAAGAACTTATCAGAGAGAAACCTACCACTTTAATTTCCACCTGTGATCCCTCATATATCCTCCTAATTAAGCTTATTATTGTGTCAGGGAATGCAAATTCTTCCATCATCCTACTTATAAAATCCCAGCTTAATCTGTCAATGCTTTCTGTGTGTCAAGGACCACCAGCAACAGTGGTATTTTCTTACATTCTGTTTTCCTCTGGATCATCATTCTTCTATTAATGTTGTCAAATGTTTGCCTCCCCTCCACAAAATCACATTGATCCATATCTATTAATTTTGGCATCACCTTTGCTATTCATTTAGCCATTATGGACATAAATAATGTGTACTCATGGTTTTTAATCGAAATGGGCCTATAAGAAGCTGGATCTGATGGATTTTTTACAATCTTTAGGTATTACAACCACCACAGGTTTCTTCAAGGATGTTGGTGCATTTTCTTCTTTTAAAATAAATACTGTTAAACAAAATCTTCCAGGTCTTTATCACCTTCTTCCCTCCTAACTTCCAAACTTCCACAGGAATACCATCTGTTCCTGGGGGCCTTCCTGTAGATTGGTTATATATCACTATTTTTATCATATCTCCTCCTCTCCTAACTGTTAATAATTGAGCCTCATCTACCTCTAACCCAAGCATATTTAATTCTTCCATAAATATTTCAATGTGTGCTTTTTCTTGATTTTTACATTCCTCTGCTTTATATAGATTTTCATAAAATTTCCAAAATATTTCTTACACCTCTACAGGATTTCTGTTTATTTTCCTTGTTATAGGCTCCACAAGCTTGGCAAAATCCTTTCTATTTTCTATTGCCTGAGCCATTGTGCTAAAAGCTTTTGTACTCTTGAGTTATTATCAGAAAACAGTTGCCTAATAGCAATATGTCTAATCTTATGCATATTATCCAGGTACTCCATTATTTTCTCTTTAGCACTCTGCTGTTCTTGTTTTGTGAGATTGACCCTAATTAGCAATACTTTAACCTTTGTCAGACCGTCTTAATAATTCTTGTTATTTCTTAACCATACCGCTTTTTCTTTTATTTCTACCCTATTTTAAAACTCCACTTTCATTTCACCTCATTCTATAGCAATATTTTCTGAAAAAATTCTATCATCCCTAATAAATCCCAAATAATTTCCACTGCCCATTCCTTAAATTCCTCTCTGTTTAACATACAGGTGGGGAAGTGCCAGTATCTCATTTTTATTTCATTACCTGCATTTTATTTTGGTTATTAATGGGTGATCTGAAATAGTTATTGGATATGTATCAAACATTTCAACTAAATACCCATGTTCCTGTGAAATATAATTTCTGTCTAGCCTAGCCCAGTTTTTGTACATTGGGGAATAAAAAGAAAATTCTCTTCAAGAACCTACTACTGAATTCACATCTCCCATACCAAATATTTTCATAAATCTCTTCAAAAGTCCTCTCTTCTGTTATATTTTCAGTTTTATGCCCCCCAGATACATCCACGCTGATGCAAATCAAATTCCAGTCCTCACCTATAAGTAATATTCCCTGCTGAAAACTGATTATTTCTCCCATAATTTTCTTAAGCTCCATTGTAGCAATTTTAGGTGGAATATAAATATATAATAACTACAAAAAAAGGAAGCACCACCAGCCACTGACCACTCCAAATAAATGTTATTACAGTTAAGGACTTTCATTCCACATTAGTAAAGGAATTTCATCAGAAGTGGTTAGAGGCTGGTGGTTCTTCATTTTTTGTGGTTATTCCATTGGCTGTTTTGGTGCTCTGGAGTTTTCCTAGTCAGAATATAAATACATGTCAGCCTAATCCTCCTCCCTTGCCATTAGCCCCATACTACTAAGTAAACACATTCTGTGCTTAAGAACATCCCTACCTTATTTTGTGTGTGATTTTAGTATCACAGAAAGATTACGCTAAGTATGCACATAGTCTATGTTTTGTGGTTGCCTTTATGAATCCCCCTCAATATTTAAGGCTACAAGAATATCAGTAGGAAAACTAAAATTAGGAGGGAGAGGATGAGAGTTATGCTTGTGTTATTTGTTTGCTCAGAATGATGTACACTCAAGTGTTCAATTAATGAAGGGGTTAATGAATCCCAGGGTTATCTTTTTCCCTTCTTATAGGTTCATAGGTTCATAGGTTCATACTAGGCTATCTGCCCTAGGGCATTTATAAGCCTAGCCAGAGTGTGTTTGGCTTTTGCCACCCATTTTAAATTAATTTTGCTATGCCCTTTTTCGAGGTTAGTATACTGTGCCTCTGTCTAACAGTGACACAGAAGTGATACCCGGGGTAAACCTACGATATTCCATCCACTCATCAAGATTCCTCTTGAAGAGAGTCAATGAGGGACTCTGCCTAACCTGGACTGGGATTTTATTCCAGAGTGAAGGGAGCCTCTGGGTTATGAATCTGTCCTTCCAGCATGTCCTATTTATTTCAGTGTTGAGGTTCAAGTCTCTCGAACGCGTAGCTCAATGGGATTTGGATTTTCTGAGGTGCAGCATGTCCATTAATTCCGGGTTGGACATGGCTTTATATGTCAGGCACAGATCGCCTCTGAGCAGGCGGTATGCCACTGAGTAGAGCTGGAGTTTCTTTAACCGGGCAGCATATGGCATCTGTTTGAGCCCTTTGATCCTTTTGGTGAGGTAATTTTGGGGTCATTCCATTCTATCACTATTAGAGCTCCTCTAGCAATTAATATAAGTATACCCCTTTTCTTTTGTCCCAGATGTTCTGCTGAATAACCATCCTGAAATCCTATCTTTATCAAATTCACATGCTCATTTCTTTCCAAATGTGTCTTCTGTAGCATAGCTATTTGCACACTACATTTCTTAATATACTTCACTGATCTTTCTTTTTTGTATGTACCTGTGAGATCATTCACAGGCAAAGATAACATGAAAAGGGCTGACATTATGATAAGAAGTTATTATTCCCACTTGTTATTGATGGTCACTTTCAATTTGTGTGTTAGACATATACATTAATATATGGCAGGTCAAGCTTTTATATAGTTGTTTGTTGTCCTAGCCATTTGAACCTATGTCATATCTTACAAGACTTTTTAGTTTAATGAAAACCTTCAAAGAAACACACCCCTTAACACCCCAGAACCTATTAACTTAATATAACACACACACATTTATGTACATCTTCAAGTAATGAAGCTTAACCCTCCTAATAGGAACAATTGTCCCAGACCACAGGCTTTAATTTGACCTATAGTTAAGATTATTCATGCTAATACATATGATATGTCCCTGTGCTTCTACTTACACTAAGTGCTATGTTTTTGTGGTATCTTTATTCCTCTCCTATATGTAGAAAACAACATGAATGTTTTCAGAAAACATTATCTCTTAACCATTGGAAAAAAAAGTATTCTGTTTTTATTGCCCTCTTATCAGCTTGTGTCCATATAAACACGAGAACAAGATACACTGTTGCCTTCAGCTACAAGCTTCTCATGTTGCACTGTGAACACTTATTTGCTAAAAGAAAACTTTTCATTATATTCAGTGTTCTTTTATTTACTTTCTTCCACTTAAAACTTACTGTTAGATCAAACCAAGAGCCTTAATCCAGCCGTTCTGCTATGCAAAAGTAAGAAAAAGCATATCAATTTTACTTTTATCATGACCAGTACCTTTCCTCAACAACCCAAGATTACAGACGATTATCTTAAATATGCTTTTGTCCAGGCTTTCTTCTGCTTTTACAGCACAGTGTCTACATTTCTTAAAACTAAATAGGAGTACAGAAAGAAGAAGGGAAAAAGGGTACTTCTTTACTTTAGTATCCATATAACACACAAAATAACTAAAAATGCTTTACTATGTAACGTAGTATATGTCATGTTTATATAAATACTGTTAAGTACAAACATTGTTTTACTTACATATATAGCTTTATATCTACTTCCCCTCTCCTTAATGTTACTCCAAACATTAATGACATGAAGTAGGGTATATGCTGTGGAGACCCCTACAGGTTTAACAAAATAAAAAATTCCAATATGTCTAGATTTTCTTGTGCAGCCATATTTCACTAATGTGACTGATGCTTTGTAATACCACATTTATTCATTAATTTCTGAGTCACTGGCTTTCTTCCTGTTGATCTCCATCTCCCAACTCCAGTCTCTGGTTAATTTCTAATGCACTCCTGGTTCTTCTAGTCAACTCCTGTGCTTTTTTCTGTCTCTCGAGCATTTTCCTTTGGAAAAATGGAAAACATCACTGACATAATCTCTCTGTCAGCTTTATAATCAGAAGAATAAGAAACAGGGTCCCATTCTGTTTAATAGCTCACCTTTTGTTGGACAAACTTTTGTATTTCCTCCTTACCATGTTCTGCATCAAAAAATTACTTTAACCTTCCAGGAAAAAATATTTTGAAGATAGCTGGATACAACAGTTTGAATCTCACACTTGCCTCTCAATATTCCCTGATTGCTGGGATGAATTTACCCCTCTTCTTCCTGGGGTACACTCAGTAATCATTTTCCACAAACACTTTACTGTTGCCATCTTTTAGTACTTTATCCTTCTACTACAGTTGTGTCAGTATCAACTCTTTCTGCTGGTTTGATTGCATCTTTAATATTAGAGGTCATGGTTGCTTTCTCATTGCCAGGTATGGAGCATACACACAATGTGCCTTTCAATCAATAACTCCAGGTGTGGAATACTAGTCCAGTTGCTTATTTGTGCTTTCATAAAATTAATACAGCTTGTTCCTTCCAGTTTCTCGGGTACAGCAGAAAATCTCATGGTTTCTCTAATGTCCTTAGTCCTCTAATTTTACCATTTTTGAAATATCTCTTCTGGAGCAGTCTCATACTCAGCCAGCCTTTTCTTCATTTCGACTTCTGATATTTGCAGTTTTGTCAGCTAATTTGAATATCTGTTTAATGCTTTTTTCATTTTTTCAGCCTTTTGTTTTTTGAGTTAATATAATCCTTCATTGTTTCATTTATGTTAATCAACTTGGAGCACATTTGACTTATTTTTTTCCTCTAGATTATTGGAAGTCATGATTTGCACCAAAGCTGAAGCTTTTTGATGAACAGCTGCAGAATTTTTCTTAGCCAGTGTCCTCACCTTTTGTGGTTGATTTTCTTTCAGGTTCTCTAAATTTCTTCTTTGCTGGCAACCAGGTGGTGCACTTACTAGCCAGTAACTGAAATGTGACCAAAAAACAATTTCATTAGCTTTCTTTGTTGAGTTTCTGTTTTCATACTGGGAGAACTGAAATTCAACTATTACTGTGTGTGCATTCATCTTGGAAGTCAGGACTGAATTGTTATTGGCATTATTAAATGGCTTCCGAAGAGAACTCTGCCTTCTCAACATAGGATCACAGGATCACAGGGGGTTACTAGGCTAATGGCCCCAGGGCCCTTACAAGCCTGGCCAAGTTCAACCCATGTTCCCAAGGGTGTCTAGTTCAAGCAGACACTAAAATCCGTACCTATTGCCCCAGTCCAAAAGGGACACAGGTGGAACTCCTAGAGTAAATTTCTGGTTACCCATCCAATTGTCCAAATTGCGCTTAAATAGAACCAATGACAGACTTTGTTTAACATGAATAAGAAGCTTGTTCCAAAGGTGGGGCAACCTCTGTGAGACAGATCCATCTCTCCAGCAAGTTCTGTTGATGTCACATACCATGTTAAAGTCCTTTGAATGAGTGACCCTTTTGCAGTTTGACTTGCGAATTTGCAGCATTTCCATCAAAGCTTGTTCAGAGATTGCTCTTTATGCAAGTCACAGGTTGCCTCTGAACAATCTGTGTGACACAGAGCAAAGTGACAATGATTTCAGTCCTTCCACATAAGACAGATCTTGAAGACCCTGAATTTTCTTTTTAAGGAGCCTTTGTGGTCTCTCCAATTGCTGCAGGTGTTAGGAAATGAACATACCAAAGCGAGAGCTGTACTCTATTATATGCTTGATGAGGGAAGAGTGCAAGGGGGTTATAACCTCTTTTTTCTAGATGCAATGCCCTTACTTATGAGATATAAAATGGACTTCTTACCACTGTGGAGACATGGTGATTGACTTTGAAGGTTGCTGTCAACCTGTGTGCCCAGATCTCTCACCAGTGACTGTGTGCTTAGGGTACTGATATTGATGTGGCTGTTTGCAGGAACACCACCCTTGCTAAAGGGGATGATAATGCATTTTTTGCATTAAGTTTAAGTTCATTACTTGGCACCAGCCATTAGTCCGTGTAAGACCTTCTTGCAGGATGCTGACATTGCTATGACTTTCAATGATCACTCCCAGTATGCAGTCATCAATGAACTTTGTCAGCCACAGTCCTTTAGTTTTAGCCTGTACTTTAGAGAAGTAGATTCCAAACAGTAGGGGTCCCAGAGCAGATCCCTGTGGAACACCACTGGTTATGGGTCTGTTGGAGGAGGTGGAGTCCCTTATTTTGACCGTAGGAGTTATATCAGTGAGCCAGTTTGCAAGCCACCTGACAATATATGGGTTGATCCCCAGCTGGGTGAGTTGATCAATGATGTCTGAGTGGGAGATTGTGCCAAAGGCTTTGGCTAAGTCTAGGTAGGCTGTATGCACAGATTTGCCTTCATCTAGGGCTTTAGTGGCTGTCTCAAAGAAGTTCACCAAGTTTAACAGGCATGACCTCCCCTTGACAAAGCTGAATGGGTGGGGTCGCTCATTTGGAGATTTCTTATATCTTTGCTAATAAGGTCCATGATGATTTGTTCCATGGCCTTGCAAATAAGGCTGGTCAGGCTAATGGGTGTATAGTTCCCAGGGTCTGTAGATGCACCCCCTTTGTGCAAAGGGATAATGGTAGCTGTTTTCCATTCCACTGGGATGAAGCCAGTGCTTAAGCTGTGATTGAAAAGCATGCTCAATGGTGATGTTAATTATTGTTTAAACCCATGTATAACACAGCCCAGGATGGTGTCTTGTCCCACAGAGGCTGTGTTTTTGGTCTTGGAGTGGGCATTTAAAACCTACTCCTCGGAGATATGGGGGGAGATGGGTGTTTGTAATGCTTTGGGGTATATATGGTGGGGTCAGGGGACTGACATTTTCACTGAACCTGTCAGCCAGCAGGTTTGCTATATGCACAGGTTCTATAGATGTAGTACAATTAAATATGAGTCCAGCACAAATCTGGGCCTTACCTTTGAGGTTACAGATGTAACCAAAGAATGCATTGTGGTTATTCTTAGTTAGAGAAGCTAATTTGGATTCTTAATTAGCTTTGGAGGACTTCACTAGGAGTCTTATTTGCTTGTTTAAATTGAGGAGGGAGTGTTTCCAGTTTTGAGACCGTTCCTTCCTGCTCTTTGACATCAATTTCTGTTTCCTATTGTATAGCCTATTAATGGCAGTTATTCACAAAGTAGGTTTGTTTTTCCTTGAATATCTTGCTCTTGGTTCTATCAGGTACAGCAGAGTCAATACAATTGCAGAGGTGCTTGTATAAAGCATGGCTGTACAACTCAGCATAAGTGTCTGTTCCATCAGTGGGATGAGGGGCTATGAAGCTATTTATGCCATCACATAAAAGGTTGTAATTGGCCTTGGAGAAATTTTTTAGTCTAGTTGTTGCTAATGAGGGGTCTTGTGTTATAGTTACTTCTAGCAAGAGTGATTTGTGTTGAGATCTCACCAAAGATGGCCACACACTGGGGGTGCTTCAGCGGTCTCCCATGTTGGTGAGCACCAAGTCCAGGATGTTTGAACCCCTTGTGGGTGTGTCAAATAGCTGGTCCAGGGCACTGGATTTAATGGAGTCCAGGAACCTTTAGGCAAGTGAGTCAGAACATATATAATTTACCCAGTCTATGGACTGGTAATTAAAGTCACCCAAGACCAGGGTGTTTGGCTGCATCTTAATTGACTCAAGTAGATCCAAATAGGCTGACAGGATGTCCTGATTCAATGAGAGGGTTCTATAGTTGGCAATGACCTGAAGAGGGGTCTTACCTACAGTCAATTGCGCCTAAAGTACTTCAAGGGCATCGTGCTGTTTAACCAGTCGAGAGTTGTATTTATCTTTAATGAATATTGATCTATCATCTCTTTTAGTTCTCACACCTTCAGTTTGTGGTCTGAACATGTGAAAAGAAATGTAACCTGGTATAGCTGGAGTGCTCTCTGTAGCCCTAAACCAGGTCTCAGTGATTGCAAAAATGTCAGCATCTATTATTTGTAATTATCAGTCATGTGACCCTTGACCCTTATAAGGTTGTTGACTGTAAAGAGGCAAGTGTTTTGCCTAACTTGTTTCAATAATGCAAACTTTTCCATTTTAAGATTGTGTGCAGTGACGTATCTCTTGAATTCTATATGAGAACTTATTATACAAATTATTTGTAATTGGCAGTCATGTGACCCTTGACCCTTATAACCTTATAAGGTTGTTGACTGTAAAGAGGCAAGTGTTTTGCCTAACTTGTTTCAATAATGCAAACTTTTCCATTTTAAGATTGTGTGCAGTGACGTATCTCTTGAATTCTATATGAGAACTTATTATACATTGGGTAGCAGTCCTTCTATCTCACTAATTCAATTGGGTAAGATCTGGAATAGAACATGGGGGATAACTTGTTGGTATAGATATTAATAAGCACAAGGCTTGCTGAATTTACTCCAGTTTGTGTGTAGGTAATACTTCTCTATCCCATCAGCATGATACAAATTTATTATGGAAAGAAATGTCTTTAATATACAGAATTCCAATTGCCATGTCTTTGCAGACCATGACCCATTCTACATTTCATTGAACCTGCAACCATAGGAGGCATTCTTCACTGAGGAATGGCAAAGTTGCATTGCTTGCACTGATGTTAGTAAAACATTGTCCATTAGTCGATATTATACACATTTGAATGCCTAAACACTCAAAACATTTTTGTCTGTACTGGTAGAACTGACTGATGTTGAGCTTACGGTTCTACTACTACATATCAAAAATATTTATCAATATTAATTAGAAAACAGTGCTGTAATTGTTCCACAGACATCAATTCTGTTACTGTCAAAACAGCTTCTAGCAATTCTGCATATGCACTGGCAAATTGGCTTCTGGCTGTGTTTAATTGGAATACTAAACAATTGTTTAACATATTTTCTAACATGCCATATTTTAAAACCATGGGCTGGATTCATGAATGCCTACATTTTGCACTAAACACATGTAGGTGGTAAGCATTCTAACTGGCATTCATTAAATAGCTATGCATGCTGCACTTGCCTTCAAAACAAGGGTAAGAGGCAAAATATGAAGGCCTTAGTAAGTGAAATACATGTTAATTAAGCAATAAAACATGGCAAAGTGATCCAGAAAATAAAACATGCATGTGCAGAACATGCCTTACACCCTCTTGGACTTAATTCCAATATTCTTTGGAATACAGCCACAAACACACACTTAGAAGAAAATTTTAGGGGGTGCTGCTGCTATTATCAACCTGTATGTGCAACAAACTTTAAAGTAAGGTGCTACTGCTGCTGCTGCTACCATACCTCAGTCTAGAGGGAGAACGGTCTTCAGATCACGTTTGACTTATCACAGACTTCATGATACAGAAATTGTAGAACATTACAGAGTTGACAAGGATACCTTAGAGAAAATATGCATTCTCTGCCACCCTTAAATGAAACCCTATGGGAATCATGGAAAACCCATCCCAGTGGAAACCATGTTATATGTACTATTATGTGTACTAGGTATAGGCACTTTTAAGAAACCTACAGGTGATATTTTAAGGATGCCACAGGCCTCAGACTCCATAATACTATATCACTTTCTAAATGCAATGCTACACCATGTAAGGGATCATATCTGATTTCCAGGTATTCCAGAGGACAGAGATGCAACCATGTAAGCTAGAAAGGCAGAAAAATGTATAACCTCTTAATAGATAGCAGAATTAACAATGAATCAAGTGTGGTTAATAAAATTGTTAAGATTTATGATGAACTCTGTTGATGTTAGGCATATACAACAGGATTAATACAGTTTGGACATCTAAAATGTAACCTTGACATTGATACTGGTTATATAAAAATGCTATCACATTTCTATACATCATCAGAGAAATGTTGCTAGAAAGGTATGTAGCATTAGTTGAGGAAACTTTATAAATAAAACTGCTATACCTTCTATACCAGCGCAAATGGACAAACTTGTTAAATTGTTAGCCACCGCAGAAAAGTATTTGTAAAGAAACATCACATACCTTGTCAGGATTCGTATGGATGTCCAAAAAAAAAAAATAATACAATTGCAGCAGTTAAACTGCAGTATCGCAAGTTGGTGAATTCCAATAGTCTCCCAATCTCTGATACAAGTGCCTTAGAACCGGGTTATGCTTATATAGTGCAAATTAAACCCTCTGGACACTATGAATATATAAATCAAGTGTCAACTCATTATCATTCTGAATCACATAATCTGTATGAAGTGCTGCTCAGGTAAACATGGTCTGAGGGCTTACACAATTCCGTGCACATATCTTAGCAGCACAAGAATGAATATGGAGAGCTGAGGCTTGCTAAGGGCTTTCAAGTGGGACTCATTAGCAGTAGTGCATGAATAACTGAGAGGTTAATACTCCAGTCACTTTCTTATGTACTTACAGAGGGTGTGTCATAGAGAATAAACTTACAAAAAATCTGAGATTACTATGACTTCCCAAGAAAAAATGTCAAAACCCCAAACTAAAAATTTACACGAATTCCAACCCATCACTCGAAACAGCTCAGTGTTTATTTGAAGTGCGTTAAAATATCAGTACACTTTTCGTCAAGGCCACTGCCCTAACTTCTTCAGAAAAAACGGAAAACAACTAGTATCCGCCATTTATAATAAAAATGTAACAATCATTAATTAATCAATTTACCCTCTTTTTAAAGACACAAGACATAATTCAGACAAACATACCCTATCAAATATACCCCAGTATTCCAATTATCATAATTTTAAAAATACTTAAAACCAATAGACTAAATCTATACTCATAAAATGATGTACATAAGTGTAACTATATAAACACACACAAGTGTGTAACAATGTCACCATTCAGGGACATCAATCGGCAATTGTATCAAAAGGCAATGCAGTTATTAAAAAATATATATTAATTGTGTAATTTGATCAATGCTCAAGATATGGCTTTAACTACTCATAAAAGCACATGTTGGGAGACGCTAACATTTGATAATAAACATTATTGTATTAAAAATTAAAAATATAAATGTATGCATGTGTGTAAAAATCTGCAAATATGTATACATTAAGATAAAAATACATATACATAAATACAAGAATGCATTACAGACAAAAATGGATATCCTAACAAATAAAATGCGTAAAAAAAGTGGAAATAGTAGAAAGTGTGCATGTACATCCTTATAGAAGAATGTAATACATTAATCTTTATATATACACACCTATCCATACCATTTGGTAGGACAAATCTCTACTTTTTCAGTTATTTAATTTTATTTTGTCCCATTTAATTTATTTTATTTTATTTTATTTTATGCTGGATGATCAATCATTTTATTTTATTATATTATATTTAAAATAAAATAAATTAAATGGGACAAAATAAAATTAAATAACTGAAAAAGTAGAGATTTGTCCTACCAAATGGTATGGATAGGTGTGTATATATAAAGATTAATGTATTACATTCTTCTATAAGGATGTACATGCACACTTTCTACTATTTCCACATTTTTCATGCATTTTATTTGTTAGGATATCCATTTTTGTCTGTAATGCATTCTTGTATTTATGTATATGTATTTTTATCTTAATGTATACATATTTGCAGATTTTTACACACATGCATACATTTATATTTTTAATTTTTAATACAATAATGTTTATTATCAAATGTTAACGTCTCCCAACATGTGCTTTTATGAGTAGTTAAAGCCATACCTTGAGCATTGATCAAATTACACAATTAATATATATTTTTTAATAACTGCATTGCCTTTTGATACGAGTACATACTGTTTGATGTCCCCGAATGGTGACATTGTTACACACTTGTGTGTGTTTATATAGTTACACTTATGTACATCATTTTATGAGTATAGATTTAGTCTACTGGTTTTAAGTATTTTTAAAATTATGATAATTGGAATACTGGAGTATATTTGATAGGGTATGTTTGTCTGAATTATGTCTTGTGTCTTTAAAAAGAGGGTAAATTGATTAATTAATGATTGTTACATTTTTATTATAAATGGCGGATACTAGTTGTTTTCCGTTTTTTCTGAAGAAGTTAGGGCAGTGGCCTTGACGAAAAGTGTACTGATATTTTAACGCACTTCAAATAAACACTGAGCTGTTTCGAGTGACGGGTTGGAATTTGTGTAAATTTTTAGATTACTATGACTTCAGTAGAAGGGAAACATTATAACTCATTTCTGAATATGTGCTTAACAGCTAAATGTGGCTTATCTAAATACATGCAAATGTTATCACTTTACAAATGTATTAAAATACTCATACTGCTCCCAAAATAAACAGAAAAATGCACTCTTGTATTTCACACATTTGTCATCATTTTGACATACCTCTTAGGTTAATTGTTACAAATATCAAAAGCATGCATATATCAAATGTGAAATGACAAAGAACAGCTTGATAACATGGATATATTGCTCCATAAAGGTAAAGTGAGAATATCAAAGCATGAGTAAATGTTCTTTATTTCTTTGCATCATAAACACCTCTGTGTGTGGCAAATACTGTTACTCTTCCCAATGCTTTATGCTAATGCCATAGTTTCAAGGTTCAGATCTGGAGAAGGTTATAACTGTATGAAACTAGGGATCATTAAGGTTTCATTTTCATATAAAAGCACAGAGTTGGGAAATCATCACACATACACATTTTTTCTCTCTCTCTCTTTTTTTTTTTTGCTTCATCCTTTGAGCAAAGATTGGTATTGCACCTCGGTGACTGTCAGCAGTGACTAGCAGTGAATGATGGCTCACTTCTCAATGCAAAAACTCAAAATTTAATTTAGAATACTCTAAACAGTGTAAATAAGACTGGTACTGGGGCATGTCTTTCAGCACTCTGGACAGTACTTTATGGAGGAAATGCACTTCACAACTACCTATCTCTATGACTCAAGGTATTAATTCAGTGAGTTTTGAGAAATAGGAATGGTAATGTTAGGTTCAAATCCATACTGATATGTTTACTGTTGGGATCAGAATAAGTTGTCTTTGAATTTTTATTATGAATTGACCAAACCAACTCTGTCTAATGAATGCTAAATACATTACCTATAATTACCTATAATCTGTGTAAATTGCTATTAAGTATAACACTGATTATATTTAATTGAAATAATACTTTCATATATGTACAGTGATAAAAATACTTAGAAGTGATTGTCAAATAGAGAGTCATTATGTAACTTACTCTGTGGCTCATTATGTCATGTGTGACAGCAGCAACAGTCCAGGGTCTGATTCCAGTTTCTGATAAATTCAAGGTACCATTCACAGTGACACAGACATTTACTTGTTGGAAAATGAAGTAGTCTTTATATGAAATCCAAAATGTTGATATGTATGATGTAAACATTAGATTTCTAAAGTGTGAAAACAGAAAATCTTTGACATTTATTTATTTATTTATTTTACATTTGTTGACCGGGCTAGTCTAACTGGATACATGTCCATTTTCAGTAGAGGCCCGGGGAGAAAAGCTCCTACAAGTTACAAAGACAAGTATGCAATATAACAATAGACAAGTTTACAAAAAAAAATTGTTAGATACAATAAAAAAATTACATGAAATAAAAAACTTAGTAACAATTTTTAGTAGGGATACTCATAAAAAAAGTAAGACTTTTTTATCAGATGAGTAGAAGTTCACTATTATCAGGGAAGTATACACTATATTTGCAAGAGCATTAGGAACCAAGATTAGTTATGAAATTTTTGTATATTGGGTATAATCAGTCAGGGTTGGAGCAGGGAGAAAGCCAATGATTCTTTAGATATTGTTTAAGATGCTTTTTGAATAGATGTGTGGAGGCAAGTGAAGACAGTTCAATTGGAAGTTGATTCCAGCTTTTTCCTACTGTGTTGGAAAAAGTCCCCTGCTTTGTTGTTTGGTTTGACACTAGAAACTAGAGGTTTGCTAGCTGAGCAAAGTGTAGGGAGATTTTTGTAGGGGGTGATTAGATTAGTGAGGATTGGTGTATTATTGGGGTGATGGAGGATTTTTTGGGTTATTACAAGTTGCTGATAGAGTAGCTTATTATGCAGTTCAAGCCATCCCAATTGTTTGAGGTTATGACAGTGATGAGTTCTATAGGGGAACAGGTAGCAAATCTAGCTATGTTGTTATAACAGGTGGAAAGTTTATTCATGTTATTTCTAGATAGATTAGTATAAATAGCAGAAGCATAGAAGAGGGTAGAGGAAAGGTGGGTCTGTGCAAGAGTAATTCTGGCTGGAGGGGTAAGGAAGGGCTTGATTCTATAGAGAGTGCCTAATTTTTTGTTGACAGTTTTTATTGTGGAATTAATGTGTTCATCGAAGCTAAGGGAGTTGTCAATTGTAACTCCCAGTAAGTGGGTAGAGGTATCAGGGACTATATTAGTGCCATTGCTAGAGGTTACTGTGAAGTTAGGGTAGACGACTTAGGAGTAGGAGCAAAGAGTAGTAGCTTTGTTTTTTGGGGTTCAGAAGGAGGCAGTGTTGCATGAACCATTTTTCAACAGTGTTTAAAACTGATTGGGTTTGGAGTTGGAGAGAGTGAATGGATTTGGCAGAACTAATTAATGTTGAGTCATCTGCGTATTGGATGCAAGTGGCTTGTGGAATATTGGTATGTAGATTGTTAATAAATAATGAGAAGAGAAGAGGACCTAAAATAGAGCCTTGAGGTACACCGATTGTCACTGGGAGGGAAGAAGAAAGGGTATTATTCCAATGAACAGCCTGCTGTCTGTTTTCAAGATAAGATTTAAACCAAAGAAGTGATTGTGAGTCAAGTGATTGGGCTTTTAGGATTTCCAGGAGTAAGTTGTGATTCACCATATCGAAGGCCTTAGAGAGGTCTAAAAATAGGGCCGAGAGAAGTGTTGTGTTGTGATTTTCATTAATAGAGTTGGTGAAGGATAGTAGAGCAGTAGTAGTGCTGTGGAATGGTCTAAAGCCATGTTGGCAATTGGCAAGCAGATTATTGTGCATAAGGTGGTCAAGCAGCTGTCTATGTATGCATTTCTCCATTATTTTAGCAATGGGTGAGAGTAAGGCTATAGGCCTAAAATTAGATAGCTCAGTAGATGAGCCGCCTTTGTGTAGGGGGATAATGTGGGAAAATTTCCATATGGATGGGATTTTGCTTTCAGAGATAGTTCTATTTATAAGGATGGAGATGGGGTAGGCAATGGCTTTAGCTGCTATTTGTAGGTATTCTGCTGGAAGGCAATCAACAGATGAGGTGCAGGGTTTGAGTTTTTGAAGGAATTTAGAAATTAGGGATGTAGGAACAGGTTGTAAATGAAAAGTAGGAGTTGTAGGATTAGGGGGTGTTAAGAGGCAATGTGGTGCTTGGTGGTATAGAATTTGCAAGGTTTAGAATGGCTTCAGTAAAATAGTTATTGAAAGCATCTGGAATCTGGTTGGAGTTATTTTGGAATCCAGAAGGTGAAGGAGTTTTAGAGTGTCCTGGTTGAAGTAGTTTGTTAATGCCTGACCAGAATTTTTGAGGTTGTGCTTTTTGGGATTGAAGGAGTTTAGAGTAATAGTCTTTTTTATCTCTGAGAATGTCTTTCTTGATGGCATTTCTTAATTGTTTGAAATAAAGGTGATCTGATGGACTTTTAGAAGTTCTCCATTTGTTCCAAATTTTATTTCGGAGGTGGATCTTTTGTCTAGTTTCCTTTGTTAGCCAGGGGGCAATTTTGGTCTTTAGGCGGGAGGATCTAATTGGGGCATGGGAGTTTAAGATTTGTATGAATTTTGTATTGAAAAAGGTTACTGCTTCATCTAGTTGGAGGTTATGTTGGAGGACATGATATATGTGAAAATATTTATAATATATTCCCTAATTAATTATTGGTATATCCCAAGTAGTAATCATGACAGTATTACATCTCCTTTAAAACTATGTCATTACTACTTGTATATATATATATATATTGTGTCAAAAATGATCCTTAAGTAATCTGCTGTGTGACCTTTTCTCAAGATATGTCATTACCCAAAGCCTGATGTTATGTAACAGAAATGCAACACTTCTTGTGGTGAACATTGTGAAAAGGATGAATGTTTCATTTTAATGCCATAGGTGTTGTGCTCATTGCTAGATGATGTTAAAGAGTCCAGGATCTTTGTGACACCTCTCATAAAGTGCTACAGCCACACTCTTCTGCAGGGGGATTATACAGGGTTATTTTGTTTCTTAATTTTATGTCATTTCAGTCTTGTGGCTTCTCCATTTGCATACCACTTGGCAGTCCTCAATGACGGTTCACATCTAAAGGCAAAAACTCAACATTTTAATTTGAGATGTCATCAGCAGTCTAACTGAGACTGTCACCGCTGTGCTTCCTGGACACTCTGGACAGTGCTGAGTGAATAAAATACACCTGCAGATTTCCTTTCTATGTGGCTCAATGTATTAATGCAGTGAGTCTGGAGAAACAACAAAGGATTTGACTCCAGATTACAGATAGTTTACTTAGAGGGTCAGAATAAGTAGTGTCATCAAATTTTTATTAGGAATTGAACATGAAATAAGACTGACTATTAAAATATTAAATTTGCAAAACAACTATGTACAATGATTCTTACATAAGTCAATTATAATCTCTGTAAAGCATGTTAAGCAAACCAATGATGATAGTTAATGTAAACTACACTTACATAGGTATAATGTGTACAGTATTTATTTAAAAAATACTCATCACGTATAATTACTATGTGTTTATGACAATGTCATGTGAAGTTTATATGGTACTTACTCCAATATGTTTTACTCAGGTCATATTTCCATATATCTCCAGCAGCATGACAACAGAAAGCCACACACATACAGGTATGTCTTAATTACATCTCTACTCATGCTCAAATTAACACCTCAAATTACAAGATAAAACATTAGTTTTAATGTGACATTGACAGTTAATAAGCAGCATTTAGCATTTGAACCCCATTTTTAATCATGGGTTCAATTCCCAGGTGGTATTATGCAAAGTTTGTATTTTGTACATTACACTAACTGATTATGTACCAATTCATAACATTTTAACTCTAAACAACTATGATTATCATTATCATCATAATGTATTTGAAACTGTTATAGTGAAACATCTATAAGTGTGACGAGCTGAGCAGCACACATCGACATGTCTCACTGCCATATCTCACACCTCCATTGTATTTTGAAGGAATCATTCACAATTTATTTGCCAGGCCATTTGTGTGCTTTCAGTGTGAAAATACATCTTGTAAGGTTGTCTGTCATTATGCACAAACTGGTACATGTGAGAAATGAACTGGGCACCCATTTAGGCACACAGTTCTACGTGTCCTTCAGAAGTCATGGCAGGTGAAGGTAAGGGTGGTGCTCCATTTAGGCCCAAAGGTGGTGTTTTAAGGAGTCCAGGTTCTTTGTGACACTCCTTATATAGTGATACAGCCATCTCCTTCTGCAGGGGGACTATACAGGGTCTCAGTACAAGGCTGAGGCTTGGAATGGGTTGGTCAAGGCTGTATCCTTCTCACAAACGTGTTTAACCCCAGTGTACTACAGAAATACAGACCAAAACCTCTATTGTGAGTCAGTTACTCTTGCATATTTATTAGGCTGCTAGATGTAATGCACAGTTTATGGAATGCTGCTATTGTTCTTACACCAGTGAAGCCTAATGTCTACATTCTCCCTTGCTTCAGTCTGTTGTCACTGTCCCAGCAAATGTGTGATTTTAACATTGTGAGTTTTGAGTTCCTATATGGTGTGCTGAGATAATGCTCAGGTCTGTAGACTTCTTTGGAGGTGAGGGGTTTGAATCCAGAAGTATGTCAAAAAATGATTTATTTTTTATATTACGACTGTGTGTAACTGTTAGCTACATATGTTATTAACCAACCACTATCCCACTTATGTCTAAATCATGTTTCTACAAATCTACCCCTGTTTGTTCATTGTTGGAAACTTTATTGTGCAGAGCATGACAGAATTATTATGATGACAAACCTAAGGCTAACACACCACAAAGATGGCCAGAAGTGGCCCGCAAACAAAATTCTTTCTGTGTCTGTATCTCTGTCTCCCAATCACTATTTTTCTCTTCCCCACGTCTGTCTCATCCTTCTTTGTCCTCTGCATTTGCATGATGCCTGGCACTGAGCAGCAGTAGTTACTGACGATAAATAGCAGTTTATGTTTTATACCATAAAATAGTGAGATTTTACCTTTGGCTGCATTAGTCTGCTGCCCCTCGCGCTACTGTGCTTAGCCTCTCTGCGTTGTGGAAACACAGACTGCTAGCACTATGAGGAGGAAATTACTGTCATATGTTAAACAGGCTACAGAGCTGAATGTGCACAATATGGGATACTGTAATTGTAACTGCTATAATGAAGTATGTTGCACAAAACTTCCTTCCTTCATAGTGTTTCCATAGTCCAGGATTCTGACAACATTAACATGCTTGGTCCCTTATGAGTTTCATAATCTTGCTCAAAATGCTCATATCCTCCCAGAAATTACTGTAAGACATTTAATACAATCAAGCCTTTATGTGTTAACATCATAGTACACTAAGCACTTGTTAAAATATTGCTGCTATACAAACATAAGGTGATAGCATGAATTAAGTTGCATTTCCCTGCATTTTCTGAATTTTTAATTATGACAACTATAGGACTGTTATCATATAGTGACTGTGTTACTCAGTGACATCATAAAAACATATACAATTGCATAGGAAGCAGGACAACATGCCTCAAATAAATGGGACAGTCACCAGATATGATGGCTGACTAAGTATGCACCTGTATTGTCCATATTATTACTACCTTACTGCAATTATCAAAACAAATTACTAAATCCTGACTCAAAACATTAACATAACACATATCGCTTCTGAACTGGATCAGAATCAGAACTGTTTCTATGTCTGTACTTTTTATTTCCATGAAGGATGGCATGGAGCACCGTAGACTATAGTTAATTCATATTCTACAATCAAAACTTCAAAAATAACTATGAATATGCCAATACTTTGCCATCAGTCTCACAAATGATCTTGTCAGTGGTGCCTTTCAGGGAGCAGTTTAAAAAAAAGGAAAGTAAATGTGAGTGGCTTCTATTACTTCTGTATGTTCTAATGGACTATTGTACTTAAGATATGTGCAGTCATCTGTGATGCCCACTAAACACATAATTACGTCATGTATGCATTCCAACACATACACTTCCTCAGTGGTATTAAGCAGTGCACTGTCATATTTTTGACCTGTATATTTATATTGGGTCCCTATTAAAAGAACGGAAGATTAAAATGTTGAGTGTTGTAAACAGCGAAAATGCCAGACATCAATGTGTGTTTTGTGAGATCGCAAAACAGTGAAGATCGGGAAATTTGCCTTTTCCTCACTGTAGTGCAATCTCGGAGTTGGTATATATAATTAGCGGGGGGGTGCAGCCCCTCACAATAAAGGGTTTGATATTATGCATTTTCGCTGTTTACAGCGTTGGAGTTTTTGAACTTTCATTCATATACTATAGACCCTTTGTATTTACACTGCTCATTGTTCAAGCATGAATAAATACTGAAAATGACATAACACATGATTACCATTTGCATATAATCATCCTGAGCTGCCCATTCAGTAATATTTGATTGTGAATTTGTTGTTTCACAAGTGTAATTGTCATCAATACACCGTACAGCGAACAGCTACATGCTACTCACAATACCACAATGTATGTGAATAACAGAGAGAACCAAACACAAAAAATATGCTTGAGCTATAGTCAACAGAAATTATACTCAATAAGCATTTTTGTTCCTAAGTCTAATGGAACATCATTAGATAAATAAAATTTGTTATAAACACCCCTTATGTCCATACCATCATCCAATCAAAATATAGCAGATAAAATTCAAATTAACTATTTAATTAATTAAACAATCAACAGTCCTTTAACAGTAAAAACACTTAAAACCTTCTTTAATTATTATTAGTAATAATAATAATAATATGCAAATAATGCACTCAGTGTATAGCACATTTAATATATAAACAATGTACATATAATACTTAAATATATATCTATATATCTATTATCATATATATATATATATATATATATATATATATATATATATATCTACATATATATATATATATATATATATATATATAATCTACATATATATATATATATATATATATATATATATATATATATATCAATGCACTCAAACTACAACAATAAAACATTTACAATTTATTAGCCCTTAATACCTACATGAAAAAAATTCCTGTTTTACAAAATGGAAATGTGTAAAGCATCCAAGCCTAGTTTTGGGCACACTTGTTCAGACAGGATGGCGTACATTTGTCAAGATCATGGAAGAGAATGTTTGCAGCAGATATTTTGCAATATTTAACAAACATTAGGTAGGATTTTTGCCAGGTTGAAAATTTAACAGTTGACAGATAGCAGCATTTGATGTATTTCTGATGGTTGTTAATGCTACGAACATTAATAATAAAGTTTTTTATTGGAAAATGTGTTGATTTCCCACAAGATTGAAGCTGTTATTTTTTGTGAAACATGGTTAAAGAACAATGACTGTAAACCATTTCTGTCAGATTATAAATATTTTTACTATGACAGACATTCTGACAAAAAAAACAGATGGAGGTGTTATGACAGGGATTAAAGATAGTTATGAGAACTGTGATTATTACATGTTCAGTGATAACACCAATACCATAAACTGTATAACTGTGACAGTAAAGACAACCCTGGAACATATAACAATTGCTGTAATGTACAGTGTGGATGACCTAGAGGAATTCATACATTTCTTGCATGAAACACAGGAGGGAAGAATAATATTACCTGGGGACTTAAATTTACCAGAGACATACAAGAATAATATTGATTCAACAACATTAACAAGACTGCTTAAAATGTTTAAGATGCACACTACAGTGATCAACTACATTACGGTGACTATGAAACAGTGGCAGACAACTTTGCAATTAAGCCATGATAAAGGACAAATTATTATTCCAGGGATAAAAATTCAAAGGGGGATATTCCAGGTTGACTCTCCGTTATTGCTGCTATTCTGCCTTGTCCTCAACCCATTAAGCTGTCTACTTAACAGTTTAGGCCATGGCTACAATTTGGCTCCTAGAAAACAACAAAGTGTAAAGACTTCTCATCTTCTCTTTGTCAATGATTTAAAACTGTATAGCTCATCAGATGAGGAACTGAAAGCACAACTGCAAGTTGCCAAAACTTTTTCAGATGATATAAGAATGTCATTTGGTCTTGATAACTGTGCAAAAGCAACCTTTAAAGCAGGATAACTGCAGCACCAGGAAAACATCAGTTTGGGACAAGAATGTGATAGACAAGAACTTGAGCAAGAGGGAGTGTATAAATATTTGGGAACTGATGAAGGATCAACAATAAAACATGAACAAATGCAAATAAAATATAGTAGGAATACTTTAGAAGACTTAAATTAATCCTGAAAACAGCGTTGACATCTAGGAACAAAATCCAAGCTATAAACCAATTTTCTCTTCCTGTCCTAACTTACAGTTTCGGAGTGATTGACTGGCCCGAAAATGTGTTGTATAGATTAGATAGAAAAACAAGAAGGATGCTTCATGCTCACCAAATGATTTATAAAAATCAGTGCATACCAACATTATCTATTTTGCGTTCCAAAGGAGGGATGGGCCTCCTTGAAATTGATTATATGTATAGATCTGCAATTGTGGGACTCCACACATATCTGCTGACCTCACAAGACCAAAATGTAGTGAATGTTTTGAAATATGAGGAGTATAAATCTAAGATGATTTCTCTGCTTAATCTAGCAGAAGCCTATCGACATCAAGCAGGAATGGAAATCAAACCAGAAGTAGATAAAAATTAGGCAGCAACTGAATGCGCCAAAAAACAAAAGAAAGAATACAAGTTGAAGGACCAGATGAGAAAGCAAGAAATGTGGAAAATGCATAAATATAGTTGCAAGTATAGAAAACTTCTGGAAGAACCTCATATTGATCAGGAATGAACGCAGGAATGGTTATGGAGAGGTGAATTCAAACCAAGAGATGAAAGGATAATATTGGTGGTCCAAGATAGTGGGCTGTGTACACATTGGTTTGCAAAGTCCATTGAACATGTGGGAGAAACAGACAAATGTAGGTTTTGTAAAACTGAATTGGAACCAGTCAAACACCTCATTGCTGGTTGTAACATACTAATGGCAGAAGGACTGTATACTGAAAGGCATAATAATGTGTCAAGATTGTTGCACTGGGGATTGTGCAAAAATTATGGCATTGAACTGACTGAAAAACACTGGAAACATGAGCCACAAAACATTATAGAAAGTGAGGAAGTTTGCATCCCATGGGCTCATCCATTACCAACAGTTCAAAAGACAGATGCTAGAAAACCAGATATAGTGATCCATAAAAAGAAGACAAAAGTAGCATTGATCATTGAAATCGCCACACCCACTGACTGCAGTGTCTTGCATACAGAGAGACACAGTCATAAAATATCAGGATGTGCAGACACAAATGAGAGCAACGTAGAAGAAAGATACCCAAACAGTTCCAATAGTAGTAGTGCCAATAGGTCTTACAAAAAAGAATCTACAGTCATATTTAGATCAATATATGCAATCCCGTACGAATTGCAGAAGGAGTCATTACTGGGCACATTGTGGGTGCTGCGAAGAGCACGTTTGACTGACATCAAAGATTGAAGCAATACTAATTTCATGAACTTTAATCGTACTTTGATTTAGGAATGGGGCATATTCCCGTCATGGTATTAGAAACCCAAGACTTGGAGAAATTAAAAAAGATTTTATAGGAATGAGAAGTGTACTAACTGATTCTCTGACAGAATAGCTGATGCATGGAACAGACTGCCAATTACATTAAAGCAAGTACTAGTTTAGATATTTTTAAAAAGGGCCTTGGCATTTATTATGGAGCAAGTGTTTTGGTATATTGGCAAGTTAGAAGGATATTAATGCGCGCGCTTGAAATATTTGTATGTATGTAATGCATTAGTTATAGATATGCTCTCTTTAATACCTGGGTTTTGGGTGTCATTTAATAAGAACTGCCAATTCAGTTCCCTAACACATGATATCAGGATCAGTTTCCACCTCGATCATTAGGTACTACTTTAATCAAAATATAAAAAAAATATTTTTTTTATATTTTACACATTCCAATATGTGTTTGTATAAGGCATTGGTAGGGCTGTTTTTCTTGACAGAATAGAGATACTGGTAAATCCTACTCCTAAGGTGCTGCTGTATATTTCCCACATAAAAAGCCAAGCATGATGTACAGGTTGCAACATACACTACTCCTTTACATATTATAAAGGTGCCTACCACTAGTATTTAACCCCCCTGGAAAATGTCCTATTACAATATTGACACTATCATTAATGTACCTGCACTGGTTGCATGCCACACATTTTCTCATAGAGCTTTCCTGTGTTTTTTTTCCCCTCAGGACCTCCTTTTTTTGCCTTCAAAAATGAATTTCAAATTCCTACCCTTTTTATATGCAAATCTAAGAGCAACTCCTGACTTTGCAGTCAAATCAAAAATATTAAAAATATTTCTCTGGTTACTCTCTAAGATATCCTTAGCCTGGATGGTACCATTGTCATATAGCATTACCATAGACATATTCCTGTCTTCTGCTATACTATTAATGGTGCAAATAATCTCACGAAGATGCAAAATTGACTGATACAGTTTGTGCCTGTTATCAGTAACATAATTTGACACTAAATTTACCAAAAAGAGGGCATTTCCTATCTAAGAACAGTCCCTTAAGAGTGTCTAATTTTTCCCAAAAATAAAGTCATTAGAGACTAAATGGGACAACCACATTGTCTGTCCCTTAATTAAGTTCTTGTTCTGCCAAATGGGTACAGACTTGTGAAGTAAAGATAGCTGTTGTAATATGCTGGTTTCCTAAAAATCTTGGATTCAAGTCTACCATCACTACTGCTCTTGTAAATAGTAATGCCTAAATAATTAACAATATCCCACATCATATGTGAATGACAGGAAAGTGGTGATGCCATTTATATACTCAATAAAATTTTCAATTTCAACCAAGTCACTCTTCCATAAAATTAAGATGCCATCCAGGAACTGAAAATATTTATATATAAATGCATTATATCTCAAGGGAAATATTCATAAAATGTTTTTTTCCTTCTCCACAGTACTGTATTAGAAAATACTGGTACTGACGCAGCACTCATTGCCACCCCTGTAGTATACCTATAATATTCGCCCTCAAAGTAAACAAATCTGTTATGAAGAATCAGTCCCATAAAACTAATAATCCATCAACACATTCATGTTATCAGCAAAAAAACTTTTAAGTGAACCATCAATAAATTTGGCAAACTGTTCAGTGTTAGAACCTCCAGCAGCTACAATTGGCCTCAAAATGGGATCCATTTTTGACTTATGTACATTTGGAATACCAAATACCTTAAGAATCAGAGGTCTCTTAACTCTAAGATAGTCCATCAACTTAGAAGTAAAAGCACACGCTTTCAATGAATTTAAAGGCACAACTATGCTTTGCAGCAATACCATGCTGTAATGCCATCAGATGCACCCCATCTCACACTTGTGGTAAGACTTCTGTGGCGTGTGCAGTTAAGATAATATCCTGAAGCTTGTGTGGTTAAATGGGAAGGTGTTTGAGACCAGCAGTGACTGAATAGAATGAGTGTGTGTTAGTATACTGTTATACATGAACTGCATCCACCACATTTTTAATTTGTACAATTGCACTGGGAGAGGGCTCCTCAATTTTTAGTTCAAGCAACACCACAGTGATGATGTAATACCTTAAAATATGGTCTGTATCACAGCTGTGGTATGAGATCACCTGTAGCTCGTGCAGTTAATTCACAGTTCTGCAGACTGTGAAGTTACATAGACAGCTGTTCAACTCCAGCAAAGGACAGCATAATGTGAGTGCACTGATGTGGTAAATACATTGTATCAGTTTATTTCTAATAAAGTCCTTTCGACAAATTATTGATTTCATGCAAGTCAAATATGTGTTCTATGACTCTTGTGGTGAGAGTTCTCCTGTGGCACATGCAGTTAATACTGAGCTGTATATCATGTGTACCCAGATAGGCAGTGGTTCAAACCTGGGAATGCAGATGTGCAAAACAATATGGACAGATAAGAGTGGCTTAGTCAACCAGTAGTGATACTAGCAAATCACACTTGTGTGAACAGTAACATTGCTACATCCTTATGATCCCTTAGAATAATTTGTATTGGATAACTGAACATCCAAAGCCTTTCTTACTTTACACCTTGAAGTATATTCTTTGTGACACCTTCCATTGCTATCTCCTGTGGTCGACACAGTTACTAAAAAGCTCTGTAGAGTGTGGAGCATGATTGGCAGGGGTTTGAATCTAGCAAGGTCTGTCTGTCAGACAATTGATAGACAGGAGTGGTTTAGCCAAAGACTGAAGACATGGTACAGTAAGAGGGCCACCTGTTTTAGGTTTCACACTACATGGAAGGGGAACCATAACCATTAAAATAAGACATTAATGTAATCACTTCAAGTGTGTTCTTCAAGATACATTAGATATGCCTCCTTATGTGGTATCAGTGGTTGATACACCTCTCTCTGAGATCTGAGCTTGGCATGTGTTTGAATCTGACAGCTGCATGACTTTGTGCAAATATTTACATCTACATGTTATTATGTTCTTCCTGCTATAGGGCTTTAAAGGAAATGATGGCTTATTCATAACTTCTTAATGTGTGTGCCATCCTGCAGATTCATCACAATGTGTGAAATGGCCTGCGTTGTAATACTTTCTTGTGGTTTTGTGTTGGGTAGTTAATGCTATTGTATTCTTTGCTGTACTTCCTTAGGAGCATGCCCAGTATAATGAAGTATTAGATGCACACTGTTTAGCAAAAGTGCATTAACATGAGATAGTTCCTGTCATTTGTTCTTCTTTGCAAAAAAGGAATAGAATTGGCCTCTGGAAGGTTGGCTTTTCCAGCATCTGCACAATGGACTTCTTGATTACTTGTAGAGGATGACAACAGTTGTCACAAGCCAATGTGCGGTTGGTGTATGTGAAATGTAAATTGCCAACAGGTCACTTATTAATACATGTTAGTTTCACCTGGGTGTGATATATATTACTGCAGTTTCATAAAGGGATTACAAATTAGTTTAACAAGGCTGACTTCAGAAGTAAATTTCAGTTCAACTTCATGGCATTCATATGTGTATTTTGATACACTTTTTATGTCAACATGTATGGTGTGGCACTTGCATCAGGAAGGACACACATGATATCATTGATTACGGTACCACAAATGCATCATACTGAAATAATTAGCTACTTTTCCCCAGTAGCTGATGTAATTACACCATAATGCTGGCATGTAATTTTGATTTGCATAAGTCTTGTCTGTGCTACCTATCCACTTGTTTTATACACGTAATAAATTCTATGCATATTGATATACATAATTACATTCATTCACTCACAACCCATTTGTCAGGGGACTGAGTACACATGAGTTGTACTTGGATTTGTGTGCATTTTCGCATATGTCACATGACTATAAAGCTCATTTTGCGTATCTGCATGTCACGTTGGCTATAGTTAGACAACTGTTAGTAAGTATATCAAACCACAGTTCCGTTAATATTCTGATTAATGTAACATTCCTGTTTATGTGTCATGTCCTTCTGTATTTCTCTACATACATACATACATACATACATAGATATATACATACACAGCATGTATGAATAGTCACACTTTTTATCATTCATAACATGCAGGTTGCTTCTACAAATGATTTTTTCCTGAATTGATACTATTATTGGAATGACTGCACAGGTGTCTGTGATTCTTTTCAGTAGTTCTGCATTGTCAGAGGTGTGCTCGTTGCCATAACAACATCAGTATTGTATCCTTCATACACATAAGGGACTGAAAGCCTTGCAGTTCTATAATATGTATGTATGTATGTATGTTTTAACATCAATCATGTGGATGTAATTTTTTTACCTTTGATCACTCTCAGAGTATACATTACAATGACAGAGTGATTCCATACACCTGCAACAAGGTTGTAGCTAGGCATTCACAATATATCCATGTGAGTACTACAATTTACTGAACATACCTTGGGAAACATATAGTGGAAAATGTACAGTAAAGTTTTATGTATAAGCTATTGTGTAATTTATGTTAATATACACCACATGCTTAGCTGACACTATTTTAACTTTACAATAGCCTTTCTATGGTTACAAATGACAACAAATGACAATAAAATGCCACTTTTGAAGTGCATGGGGCAACAACTGTAGCTTTCATTTATTATTTTACATGATAAGTGAGAACTACAACATGCTGTTGGCTGCAACAGGTAACTTTCTAGATACACATCTGACATCCAATAAATGCAGTATATGCCGTATCCCCTAATGTATTCACTTTCTTTACTAACTGTTATCTCAACTCAGTAGTTTAAATACATTCTACATGTATCACATTTACTCTCCTTTGTTACACTATAGCATGTGTCCCTCTTATATCCTTAGCCAGCATTTCCTTTTTTATTATGTTTGTGTCCCTACATGAATGGGATTACTTGTATAGATAAGAATATATTTAATTACTGTTGTTTGTACACTAAGCTACTTAACTCTAACTACACTTTCTTCCCCTGCCTGAAGTGCTCACTTTCTGGGGTTGCGTGTCTATACAACCTGTTGGTTATACTGTGTGTTTGAGCCTCTGTGCACCTGTTTGTGGCCACTAGTCCTATTATTGTACAAAATACATATGAACTTTACAAATGGTTGTGAAATGCAGTCAAGAGTTTTGCAGCAGCAACTATGGCCAAGGGCATAGTAGACATATTTGCAGGAAAATGTCTTATTACTACATGCATTGCACCATGTGTAAGTGTCATGGTGGTTCAAAAGGACCTTACCACATAGCTAATGAGAGACACACTTGGCTCACAAGTATACATGAATATATATATATATATATATATATATATATATATATATATATATAAATCCATGGCAGATGAGTTGTAGTGAATCCAGGTCATCTGGGTTGCAATCAGGGCTTTATCCTTTTATGCTAATAAAGGTCATCTTCCTGTAGTTATAACTGTGACAGTTGTGACAATCAAAATGTATGACTAGCATTTATATCCCAATCCTTGCATACTTAGTCCATGCATCTGTCTATGCCCTCAGGCTTAAGCAATAGGTATGCACTCTGACATTAGTGCTAATCTTGGATCTTTTTGGTTTGTACCTACCTGAAATATTCCAAACAAAGCTGCTTCAAAATATCTGAGTGTAGGTGCAGTACTTACTGTTCTCTTTAGTAATTCAAAACTGTATCATGCTCAAGTAACTTTATTTGTGGAACAAATCCATCTGATAAGTAACTTTATTTGTGGTTCACAGACAAACAGAGAAAGAACAATAGATGATAGGGAGTACTGTGCTACAAACTGAGGAGGGAACTGACACACAAAGAAAGGGAACGGAATGATGGGTATTATGATGGGGTGCTGGATATCTGCCAAACTGTTTAGTACTGCAGCTAACCTGATGTCAGGGCCAGGTAGCTGTGCAAACTACCCATTCAGACAAGGATATGCTCTAGGTGTCAATGCAGGAGTCCAGCTGCTGGAATACTGAGGCCATCACCAGGTCTTCCACCTCCTGCCAAGTGACATAATGGGACCTACTGGTGACAGCCCCTGATGGGGAATCTATGCTTGCTATTGGAAACAGACCATCAGGAAGCACTAAGGATCCATTCAGGTCACACACTGCTGGATGACCTACATCACCCTGCAGAGAGGCTGACCTGCAGACGCAGGTGAGGGCAAGGTTTGATCAATGTGTAGTGACCACTGCCATGCCACATCCTCTGCCATGGCAAACATTGCATAAAACTTGAACATACATGGACAGAAACAACAACAACAAAAAAAAAACAATAAAGGACAAAAAGTACAAAAAGGGGAAAGTTATGAGGAGCGAAGAACAAAGGGAAAATGAGTTATTCCTAATGGGTGCTACACTGGGTAATAAAATGCTGCTACCTATGAAGTGGCTAACAAAGCACAATATGCAGACTAGACAAATAGTTTGCATAGCAGTATGTGCACCAGGAGGGATAGCAGTAAATGTCTCTTACCCAATCAACCCAAGTGCATGGCAGATGTATAGAGCACAAGATGTCAAGAGTGACAGAAAGGGCTAGTGAAGCTGAGCTGAGCAATCTCATGAGCCTAAAGTGTCCATCCTAAAGGAGCTTGCCATCAAGTGGCAGATATGGCTTAGTAGACATGCCCTGTATGGGACTTTGGTGACTACGTCATGGAGAAACAGACCCAGATGTACAAATGTAACACACAGGGGTCCTGGACACCCAGTACAATTACTGTACAATGACACAGGACAGCCACCGTTAACTATTAACTGACAGTCTGCCAATGCATGCCCATGGTATACCAGGCGTAACTGGCACTGGCAGGGGAAGTTTGAATGGATTGTGAGTTTGAATGGATTGTGAGTAAGGCATGGCAGACTAACAAGGTACCGTGTATGATTGACAGGGGTAAAGTCATGGACATAGTAACACAGGAATGCAAACAGCAGGGCAGGCATTCATGATGATATCCAGTATGTCCACAAGCAGGAACAAGCCTTGGAATGCATTATGGCCTTAATAGCAGAACGTCCATGCTATGAGGCTTGAAACTCTAAAATAAAATCAACCAAAGTCATTGCAATGCTAGGGGTGGGGGTGGGGGGATAACAGGACAACAGCTGTACTTATTTGTTGTTGTTGGAAGGAGAGAACCAACATCTGCAGTAAGGCAGATACTTGGGAAGAAGTTGACATGAGAAATGTTTCCAAATGGGCATTCCTACACTTGGAAAAATCATATGACAAGGCCACAAGAAAGCTGATTTGGGCAGTCCTCAGGTGGTTCAAAGTCCCAGAGACATTGGTAGAATTAGTGGAGGTTTTGTATAAGGACCCAATGACTCAAGTACAAATAGTTTTCGGTCTCACAGAGGGGTTCCCAGGGGGAGTAGGAGTGCATCAGGGTTCAGCTCTGATCCCACTACTGTTCATACTGGTGAGGGACTATATTAGCAAACAAGTCTGAGCGGACAGATCAACAAAGTTGCTGTATCCAGAAGATGTGGCATTACAGGCAGACTCTGAGCAAGAACTTCGGCAAAGGATAGGGGAATGCAATGCAAAACTGAAGGCACATGGGATGAAAGTGAGTACAGATAAGACAGCTGTAATGGAAGTAAATGGAGAGAATCAGAAGAAATTGAGAACTGAGATAGAAAGAAAATATTGGAGCAGGTTAGCAGCTTCAGGTATTTGGGGGGGGGTAGTTGAGGATTAGGGAAATCTGAATGAGGAGGTCAAGGCTAGAATCAGAGAGGCTGTAGCCAACTGGCAGAGTGTCAGGTGTCGTGTGTGATAGAGGAATGCCAAAGAAGATAAATGCTTGGTGTATAAAACAGTGGTGTTATATGTATTACTGCATGGTATACAAACCTTGGCAGTAAAGGCAGAGCAATTGAAGAAGCTAGAGGGGATGCAAATAAAATGCCTGAGATGGATTGTAGAATGCACACTGTGTGACAGATGAAGAAATTAGGACATAAGAGCAGAAGCCAAAGTGCTTCAAACTGGTCAAAGTGAACAGATGATGGTGGTTCAGACACATGTGAAAAAAGCAGAAGACAATCTATTGAAGAAGATTTGGGACAGACAGGATGAAGGAAAGAGGAAAAAAAGGTATCCAGCAAAGAGGTGGCTGGATTGTTTAAGAGAAAATCTATGGCAGTCAGGCATGAGTGCTGAAGAAGGTAGAAGAGTGGTACTGAATAGAGAGAGATGGTGACAATTGACACGACACCCCCAGCTTCATGTAGCAAATGGGGAAAAAAGGATCAGAGGATCATAGGAGATTACTAGGCTATCGACCCAGAGGTAATTTCAAGCCTAGCCATTTCATCCCAATGTAATACCATAGAAATGCTACTCAATACCCAAGATTACATTTAGTAATGACTGCCCATGTCCAGGAGGGTTGTGGTCGCTATCCCTGGTAAGAATTTATGGTGCCCCATCCATTCGTTCAGGCTCCTCTTGAACAGTGTCATAGAGGTGCTCTACTTCCCATGAACTGGTAGCCTATTCCAAAGATGCAGCAATCTGTCCCTCCAGTATGTTCTATTTAAGTCGCAGGACATATTTAGGTCCCTGGACGGGTAGCTGTATTCCTGTTTGATGTACAGATATGCAGCATGTTCATTAGGTTTGGGTGTAAGATTGCTCTGTTAGCCAAGCATAAGTCTCTCCTAAGAAGTCTGTATGATACAGAGTATAGTAATGGGGACTTTAGTTGGTCTGTTTAAGGCACATACTGGCGTCTCTTGATCTTCTTTGTTAGAAACCTCAAAGGTCTCTCCAGTTGCTGCAGGTGCTTTGTACGGTACATGCTGAACAGGTCGAATTAGTGCTGAGTATAGAGGGGTTATAACCTCCTTTGCTCTTGAGGTGATGCCTTTACTAATCAAGTGTGCTATGTAGAAAACCTTCCTTAATACAGTAGATGTGTCATGTGGTAGTCGAAGTTAAGGTTGCAATGAACTTTTGATCACAGATTTCTTACCACTTTGTGAGTACTTAGGATATTGTCGTTGATTTGACAGTGTGAAGGGACATTGTTTTTGCCAGAGGGAATGATGATGCATTTCTTTGCATTCAGTTTGAGACCATGACTAAAACATCAGGTGATGTCTGTGCAAGACCCTCCTGTAGTATGCTGACATCATTTGTGGATTTAATAATTGCACCCAGTTTTCAGTTGTCCACAAACTTGGTCAGCCACAACCCCTTAGTTTTGACCTGAACTTCTGAGAAGTATATACCAAACAGTAGGAAGCCCAGCACTGACCCCCTGTGGCACCCTGCTGGTGACAGGCCTGGTGGATGATGTGGAGTCACACACTTTGATAGCGTGTGTCTGATTTGTGAGCCAGTTGGCAGCCCATCTTACCACAAAAGGGTTTACATTCAGTTTGCTATCTTTATAGGTAATGCCTGAGTCTGGCATTGTGCCAAAAGCTTTTGCCAAGTTGATGTATGCTGTGTACACAGATATGTCCTTGTCAGTGGCCTTGGTCACATATTTGAAGAATTCCACCAGATTTAATAGACAGGATCTGCCCCTAACAAAGCTGAATTGGGTTGGATCCAGGGTTTGGAGATCACCTATGTCTTTATTTATGAGGTCCATAATGATATGTTCCATGGCCTTACAGATGAGGCTGGTCAGGCTTATGGGTCTGTAATTTCCTGGGTCTGTTGCTAGGCCACCTTTGTGGATGGGAATAACTGTTGCTGTTCTCCATTCTGCAGGAACAAAGCCTGTGGTTAGGCTATGATTTAAAAGGGTACTTAATGGTGATGCTAGTGCAGGTTTTATCCTGTTTAGAAGACAGCCTGGGATGCTGTCTGGTCCCATAAAACCTGTGTTTTTTGCCTTAGACAAGGCTTTAATGACCTGCTCTTCAGATATGCAGGGTTGGGGTGAGTTTGGGGGAAGGTTTGTGATAAGTCTGGAGAGGATAAGAGGGTGAAATTTTCACCAAACCTATCCTCTAGCAGGTTTGGCATCTCTGTGGGGTCAGAGTGTGTGATACTGTTAGTCACTAGTTCTGCACATGCTTGAGTCCTATATTTTAGGCTACGTACATAGCTGTAAAAGGCCTTATGATTATCCTTGGCTGTGCTTCCTAAGTTTTTCTCAAAGAAGACCTTAGAGGATTTGACAAGTTGCCTTATTTGCCTGCTGAGGATGATGAGGGGTGCTTTTCCATTGTTGGGGCCTGACCTTTGTTTTCTTGGACAGCAACTTTTTGCATTTATTGTAAAGTTTGCTGATGGTAGATGTCCACCAGTGTGGCTTGTTTTTACTTGGGGCTTTGTCTTTGATTCTTTCTGGTACAGCTGACTCATGCAAGTGATTGTACAGGGCTTTAATGCAAGCTTTGGTTTAGTTCCCACTTCCAGCTGGGGGTGGGGCTTAGAATGCATTTATGCCTTCACATAGGAGGGTATAGTTTGCCTTGGTGAAGTTTTTTAGTCTGATTTCCCCCTTTTTGAATTCTGGTGTTAGTGCCAGCTCAAAGGTGACTGATTTGTGGTCATATTTAACTAATGAGGACCCAAGAGTTGGGGCAGTGCATCTGTTTGACATGTTGGTGAGGACCAGATCTAGTATGTTTGTTCCTCTTGTCAGGGTATGAACAATTTGTCCCAGGTCATTTGAGTTAACACAGTCAAGGAACTTTTGCTCTAGTGAGCTAGGGCTAGCAAAGGTTTCCCAGCTGATAGTGGGATAATTGAAATCCCCCATAACCAGAGTGTTTGGTAATATAGCAATAACCCACGCCTGGGTGTGGGTATTGCAGGATTCACCCAAGGTTGGTGTGGTTTGGTCCCGAGGGCGAAGCCCGAGGGACCAAACAAAGACAACCGTGGGTAAATCCCGCATTACCCACACCCAGGCGTGGGTTATTGCTATTATACTATGACATTATTTAAGAAAAGAAATAATTACTTTTCTTAAATAATGGCATTGTATAATGCCTCTTTGCTGCCCTTCCGCAGCTGTCTGGAATCCACGGCAGTTCTGATGTACTGCTCATGCCTACGCAGTACATCAGAGCTGTGGCCAAAAGCAACGGAGAAAGCAAGATCTCCATTGCTTTTTACTGTTTCGCTATGTTAAATCGGTTTAACATAGTGAGACAGCTTTAAAATAAGCAACGGAGATGTGCGTTGATTATTTTAAAGCTGTCTCGCTATGTTAAACCCATTTAACATAGCGAAACAGTAAAAAGCAATGGAGATCTTGCTTTCTCCGTTGCTTTTTTTTTAAACCTGTCTCGCTATGTTAAATGGGTTTAACATAGCGAGACAGCTTTAAAATAAGCAACGGAGATCTCCGTTGCTTATTTTAAAGCTGTCTCGCTATGTTAAACCCATTTAACATAGAGAGACAGGTTTAAAGAAAAAGCAACTGAGAAAGCAAGATCTCTGTTGCTTTTTACACACTGTGTCGCTATGTTAAAGGAGTTTAACATAGTGGGACAGCTTTAAAAAAAGCAACGGAGATCTCTGTTGCTTTTTTTAAACCTGTGTCGCTATGTTAAACTCCTTTAACATAGCGAGACAGTGTTTTAAAAAAGACTTATACTAATGGAAAAAGTCCGGGCGACTGGACATTTTTCCATTAGTATAAGTCGATTTACAACGTGCACGCTGGCCAATCAGTGTGCACGGTTTGGAATATTAATGGGGGTCATGGTATAATATTGGGATTGACACCAGTTTGGTCAAGTAAGCTTCATGCACATCATCACCCATGGAGGGAGTCTATAACTGACTATGACTTGAATGGGGGTCTTATCCACTATAACCTGTCCAGTCTAACTAGAAGGGAGGCAAATTTATCTCTAATATAGAAACACTGCTGCCTCTAGATCTCACATGTTCATTTTGTGGTCTGAAGCTGTAGAAGGCTTTGTAGCTTTGCCAGGCCAGGGTACTCTCTGAGGTCTTGAACCAGGTTTCTGTGATTGCACAGACATCTACATCTTGCAGTGATAGAAGTGCTTCCAGGCTGTGCAGTTTTTTGAGTTAAGCTCCTAGCTTTTAGCAGCATGACCCTTATTTTGTTGTGATTCGCAAATTTCACATTGGTAAGTTTGTTTTTGCGATCTTGCTTAAAAAAGGCACTATGAGGAAGGCAAGAGCCTTTGGCAGCAGCCAAAAGCCTAGTGGTGCTGAGTGCAAACTGTCTCTGGCAAAGCAGCAAGGTTAGTTGAACATGGGTTCCCAGGCTGACAGGAACTGGATCCCCTTTGAATGACACCAAAAACTAAGCCAATTATTGAAATCAACCATCAGGTGTTGATGCTGCTGCTGCTGATGATGATGATAATGGAGGAAGGTTGCTCAGTATCTTCTTTCTAGCAGGGTTTTGAGCAGCACAATAAGGTTTGTGACAGACCTACAGATTACAGAAGGATGTAACGTGGAATGGAGCATGAAGCACAGTTAATAGGCAGGTGGGGAGACTGACTATATAAATGTTAAACTTTGTTTTGGAGCTCCATGACCACCTGCTGAAAGATGTGGTAGGAGCATAGGGGTGTTGCAATAATGCATAATTGAGGATGGGACTCAGATGCAGACAACAGCAGGCCAGCAAGTTATTGTACTATGACCACTAGTATGCAACACAGACAGGACTGTGCTGCAATGTACACTGTCTGTGTATGTGGACCACATGTACAATGTACTGGGAAAGGTGAGGTGGGAATGGCATGCAAGTTAAAAGCTACTGGGTAAGGATGAGGCTGTAGTAGCTGACAGGGTACTTGCCATAACACAGTCTATCCCTAGTGTTGCCCTACTGCAATATTACAGGGATCTAAACAATGATATTGATATATAGTAGGCATGTAATCTTATAATAGTACAGCTGGTAAATGGGTATGTGAACACTACAACTGCTGTACATATGATGTGTCTACCCACTAACCATAGTAGTATGACTACATTGGTAGCTTGTGGCATGACACCTAATGAGATTAAGTGCCTAGAAAAGTACTCCTAGGCAGAGATGAAAGTGTTACTGCAAGCCATCTGTGTGCACAGATGGCAAATTCTGGACATAGATAAGAGTGACCAGGACTTCCTTGACCTTGTGAGTTGTGAACTGGTGGCAGATGCCAATGTTGCGGAAGCCACAACAGGCAGCCCATCAGGTCCATTACAGGATCATTGACACAATTCTGCATGGACCCCAGAAGACCATCTTTACAGCAGAGGAGAGGATGGTAATGGATGGTGATGTTCATCTCAGATCACCCTCAAAACCATGGAGAAGTTCTACTGGCTCTGTAGAGATGGAAAGTACCTTGATAACTCATGGAGAGTGATGGCATGGGAGTGGTGTCTGTGAAAGTGTGTGCCCACCAATGCCCCAGTAAAACAAATTATCCCCCATCTGATTTGCAAGGTGCAAAGATCCAAGATGTACATGCAAATTCCTGTGCGCAGAGCAGTTCTGTTTTTTACGCCCGCAGCTGAGCAAAGCTGTTCAGTTTTCCTTTCACTTAGAGCAGTTCCATTTTTATGTCCCCATCTGAGCTGTTCCATTTTCCTTTTACTTGTGTGTGAAGTTTTAATCAGAGCACTAACAGGGGCATTATGAATTGAATTGGCTGGAGAAGTAGTGCATTGTATTGGGTGGAACAGTGGACAGCATATTATTAAATTAGGACAGATGTGTGTGTGTGTGTGTGTGTGTGTGTGTGTGTGTGTGTGTGTGTGTGCGTGTGTGCGTGTGTGTGTGTGTGTGTGTGTGTGTCTGTGTGTGTGTGTGTGTGTGTGTGTGTGTGTGTATCCTGCATCCCAGAGTAGTTATGGTGTAAATGAAAGCATCAGTTGCAGCAAACAGGGGCTTCATTATATAAACCATGTATTTTTGGGTATGATCCTTGGTTTCCTTGTTTTGTTGACTGTTAAGTGCATTTATTTAACTGTGAGTAAACTGCACTACATGAAGTCTATGAGTTTAATGTTAAAATATTAGCTATTAATGCATTTTTAATTTAACTTGTTTTTTGCAAGCACAGGTATGTGAAATATACTGTGTTTGGCTACAATAGTTGGCACAGGTGAGTTAGGACTATGAGTTGTTTATTAACTGCTTCTTATATCACAGCTTTTGACTCTCTCATCCTTTGTTGTCTAGAGTGTGTCTAGTGATGTTATGAGAGTGCTTCTGGGCTGCTCCTAAAAAAGGCTCTTGTGTCCAGTAGGCTGTTCCAACTTGTTAGCAAATTCATTATACACTTTTATTTTGAATTCCTGCATCATTCAGGTAGCTCCTATTTTTTTTCACTATATGCTATTTGACTATGAACCCCTGCATGTCTGTTGTAGTTTAATGAATTGTCAGATGCATTTTTAATAAGTTTTTCAAAGGAAGAGAAGTTATTGTTGCTCATGCTGTCTGTTTTCAGTGATGTTTTGTTTTGTTCATTAAATGTCTGAAATGTCTGCTGGTGTTTTTGCTGTAAATTTTTTAATAAAAGTTTAAATTAAATACAAATCTCTGTTTTAAAATTAAAGAAAAAAATAATATGCACACTGACAGATTTCAGAAATGTCTTATGGTAAATGAGTAGAGTCAGCCAAGAAATGGGATATTGGTATGGCTGCGGGGTGGGGGGAACGGGGGTAGATCTGATCTATTACTCTGCCTCTTTTCGTATTGCTCAGAAACTGTACATGAGTATTTAACCCATAGGTGTGCCCTATCATTTTGTTTTTCTATATATGAAACAAGGTAAGAGGGCAACCCAGGAGCATTGTCTGGTTAATAAATTTAATCAAAGTCACGCAGTGGGAAAAAAGAGGTATTAAGAATCAGACTTTGTATCCTTGTTTACAAGAAGCGGTTTGCCAAGAGTTTAAAGCCTTAATTCTCTGTAGTAGCTGACAGAGCTTCACTTGTGTCCTCATTTATTGATAAATCACTGAAGGTTAAAACTCATTAAGGTTTATAGTCAGTAATGCCAATTATTATAGTTTTATGCTTTTTGTTGTTCAACTGTTCAAAACAATGGGTGTTGCTTTTTAAGTGAATTAGAGTAGTTTGCTCCTTATCTGTTTCTGATTTTGCAGAACAACTCTGAGTTATGTCTTGCCCCTTATTAACATTGTGTTAGTAGTGCAAGAAGCAACACTCTCACCTTTGGTGCAGTGAGTTCTATTCTCACAGCAGTTAGATGGACTGTGACTGCAGTACAGTATAAAGGGGTGCTGCACAAATGAGTGTGTAGTCTTTTGGATTAGATCTTAAAAAGATATCCCAACTGCTTGATTGGTGGTAGCTGAAGTGGGTGAAAAATATCCCATGGCACTTATTGTAAAGAGCAGGGAAAGTTCCCTAATGCCTTGAACAAATTTCCCCCAGTAGTATAAATACCACTTTGGGTTTCCCCTGAAAGGAGACCTCTCTAGCCTAGTGTGACTAACTTGGTCACAAAAGGATAAATAAAGTAAAACTGCGTCCTAGACATTTTCATATTACTTTCAAGTCTCTAATGTTTGAAAAGCTGGGCGTGTGGTAAAATGCATTATTTTACAACTGGTGTATAACTTTTTTGTCTTATAAACAGGGTGAAAGGAAAATTTCACTTTGTAGCCAAGTGACTGTATGGCAAGCAAAGAGAGACAGTGTATCAAAGAACTTAAAATATACATTTTAACCATGGTTTCAGCTTGCTAGCTAGTTTTTAGTAAATGGGTTGCATTTTATCTATCCATTCCATATTGTGCAAGATAGTGTACTATTCTGCATTTTGAAGATGGAAGGTTGACAATGCTTGCAGTTTCTTTAACTCTTGTTGGTGTTATGGATCGTATGATATTCATGATGTTGAAAGCATGTTCATACCTGTATTGCTTAACTGTTTGATGTTAACTTTAGTTGTTTTTGATTTTTTGGGGGGAAGGTATTGCTTGGCTTGCCCATCTAAGGCTTTGGGCAACTGCAGCTTGAATAATTTCTCCTGACAGTATCTAATAGGTGAAGAACTGGGCATGTGGCAAAGTAAGTATAAGATAACATTTTAACCATGCTGTGTGCATCCTCCCTAGTTGTTAGTAAATACTCCACATTTAGCCCATTTGTTACCCTTATGAGAAGTAGTATAGTGTTTCATATTTTGAAGATGGAAAGTTGACTATGGCTACAGTTTCTTTTCTTTTATTGGTTGGTGCTGCAGCCCTGGGTGTGCCATCCTGTGGATGAGATGTTATACTAAGAGTCCATCTGCCTGAGCTGGTAGTGGTTTAGGTGGATATAAAAGATTCCACAACACTTATCAATGAGTGTAGGGGAAGTTCCCCAGTGTCCTGGCCAAATTTGCCTTGGTCAGTATCAATACCACCTTGGATCTTCCCTGAAAAGTGGCCATTAGTTTGGTGGGACTAACCCAGTCGACAAAAAGTATAAATAAGTAAATTAAATAATGCTTGTCACTGTATCTCAGTCATTTCATTATATCTTTGTAGTCTGGCTGTTTTGATGCAATAGACTCAATGAGTGGTTATGCTTATTGTATGTCAGTGGACCTACCACTGCAAAGTGAACTTGGAGTTCTTTTCCCCAGAATCTACTTCAAGCCCCTTTAGTTAAGTTGTGCTAGACATAAGGAAATGATCTTGTAAACAGAATGGTAGTAGTATGAGCAGCAGGCATCTTGCACAGCTTCTGGAACCTATTTTTCACTTTTTTGCTGGAATTACTCTGATTTATGCTCTAAGAACACCTCTTACCTCTTTAACATTAGCTGTAAATGCTCAACAAAATAAACTAGCTAAAATGTATGTTTTACAGCTTCCCGTTTTTATTCCAAGTGCTGACAGACCCTCTCCCACATTCTTCACAAGGTGTTAAAACTATCATTGTAATCTGTGAGGTGTTAAATGACTATATCTGCCTTCTTGTCCTTTAACAGACATATGAACTATTTTGCTATACACCAGTGTTTACAGTGGGAAGATGTGTTTTATGTTGTATGTTGTCAAAATGTGCTGTATTTGTTTAAAATATTTTCCTTAGTATGCAAAATAAGCTCGACTTTATTTGAGTTAATGATATTTTTTCTCTTTTTACTGAGGCACAAATGTCTTTGCACATGACATTTTCCCATCTCTGTTGAATTGGTAGCTACACCCTTGACATACAACACCGCAGAACACCAACAGTTCATCCAAATCCTAATCCTTAAGCATGACAAATTGATAGCTTTTCTGTCATTTAAACATAACCAGGAGTTATAAGATTATGGCATTCATGCTTTTTTTTTTAATAGGGAAATGGTCTTTTATTTTTAACAGTGGGTTATGGGTGAGTTGTTACCATGTATCATGTATTCTAAACTTTACAGGCATGGTGTTTTTTCACGTGCCCTAAGTGCTCCACCAGCTAGCAGCTGTGCCCCTACTGTGCCCTGGGTAAAAAGGAACCTAATGCTGCCACTGCTGGTGGAGACCTGGTTAAGAGAGCCATACTGGATACACCATCCATCCTGTAGCTCTGAAGAGAATGCACCAGGTTGGCATTACCTTCTGTATGTCATGCAGTTTAGGACCATGCCTGTATTGTAAGCTCAGGGATGTTCAACACCATCATGTCTCCTTCACAGGGACATAAGGAATGTAGGCATGAGTGCATATTACACTATCCCCCACTACTGTGCCCCACCTTCACAGCTGCATTATATGGATTAACGATATCTGCTGCAGAATGAGGTGACAGAATGCACTGTACAACATTGCCTGGTTGTAGCATTGTACATACTAGTTTTAATTTTTGCTGTGCCTAATCTGGCTCATTGTCATTGACCTCTTTGCCAGTGTAGCAACATACTGCACCTGACACTACCTTGCATGATCTTTCCCCGCAGTTGGTTCTTCAAAAGGTTCCACAGCTGATACCTCCTCTACCACTACTGGCTCAGGTCACTCTGGTTTTATGAGGATAATACCCTGCTTGAGCTGTCTGCATGCAGTTATGTTGTGCAGCATTGCATGGAGTGCAAGTATCTTTCTACTGGTCACTGGAGCATACTACAGTGTTCCACCAGAGGAATATAAGCTGTGGAAGGGGGTCTTCATCAGTCCAAACACACACTCAGTGTAGTGCTATATTGCATCTCAGGCATGCTCTATGGGTTTTGTACATTTTTACGAGATATAACTACAGAGCATACCTGACCTCATTGATGAGATGTCCTTGTAAGAGGTCACCTCATATAGCTCTCTGGTATATAGCAAATGTGTGCCATACATGGGAATTGTGGAAACTGTCTGGATGGCACACAGACACATTGTATATGATACCTTGTGCTTTGTCCATCACCTGGCTATTGATGAAGTAGAAGCCTTTTTGGTTGATGTATCACTGCCCATGTGACCCCTAGAATGTCAAAGAAATACATCATTTTGCAGAAAGGCATCATAATGTTGTTGTTTTTTTTCCCTCTGCAGTCCGTGGGAACAACATGTGCAACCCTGCATGCTGTAGCATGCCATCATGGAACTGCTGTGGGATTTAAGAGGCGGTTGTCTGTGATATGCAGCTACAGCTGACATCATGCTAATGACTCTCTCCCTGATCACTGAGAAATCATTTAGTACAATCTCACTTGTAACCTTGACTGCTTGCTCAAGATATATTGCTTCCAAATTGCTCTGCCATATTGTTTACTCCTGTTTGTATTTCCAGTGAGAGCTGTTTAGCGCAATGTTGCTAATTTCCATATCATTATATGGTCAATAACATATGATACTAGTGAAGCAATTTCACCTGCTTGCTTGACAACACTATTTGTGTCTGAATTGCCCCACCCTGTGCACCTCTGTTTTTCTTGCAATTTTCCCTAATGCATTCTTCTATTACTTTCTGAATCCCAGCCATTGTCGCTAACATATGTTAGCCACAAATGACATGATATGCTAGCAATAAAATCCTAGGTGTCACAGGGAAATAATGGATGCCCTAGGTGGCAGTGGGCCTTCTCACCCATGGAAGGTTTATTATTTCCCCTGTAACACCAACTCTGGAGGGCATTACTGTTCTAAAAGATGGGCTATATGTTAAATTATTTTGGGTTTGCTTTATTATTGGTATATATATTTTTAATACCTTTGATGTAAAATAGTTCCTCTGTCCAGTCTTTTAAAGCTACTATAGGATATTTAATTGTTGTAAGAAGTATTTTACATCCAAAATATAAGTTATGCAAGTATTTAGTAATGTCTACACACACACTCACATCCGCAGAAACTCACAAACAAGCAAAGAGACAGTCTCACACATATACAGAAACTTACATGCACACAGATACAGAGGCGCAAACACACACACACACACACACACACACACACACACACACACACACACACACACACACACACACACACGACCATTATATATAGACATTTTCTTGTCTGTGTACACTTCAGATATCATATTGTGATGAAGTGAATGAAGAAATGCATAATAACAATCAAACAAGTACAATGCCTTAGAACCCCCTCCCATATAAATTCTCTGACTCCCTATCTCTCTGTCTCTCTCTCTATCACCTATACACACAGACACACACACACACACAAACACACACACACGCACACACACACACACACACACACACACACACACACACACACACACACACACACACACACACACACACACACCATAGTTCTCAGCTGTCCAGATTTCCACAGAATGTCCAGATTTCTGCCACCTATTTTTGGTCTGTTCCTTATAACATTTGTGGCTTTATGGATTTTTAAAGCAAATCAGAGAGGACTGACTTCATTAAATGATATGCATTTGAGTTTCAAATTTCATATCCTTCAGAAAATGCATGGTAATGGAAAATCTTTTATTCTAGCAACTTTCTAAGTTTGTAAGAGCAATATTTAAAATGTGTCACTATTTTTGAGGCTTTGCTCCCCTGTTATTTTTGGCATTGTCCAGAATTTTTGTGCAAAGTGGTTGAGAGCTATGACACCCACCCAGAGGTCAATGCATCTGCTGCTAATGCTGCGGTTACTTTCATTCCTCATTTCCCCCACCACACTCAGTAAGAATGTTTTTTAAGAGCCATGCTTGGCAAAGGAAGGGGAAATGAGAGGTTCTCGTAAATGATGTTCCTGTTGCACTTACTTTCATTACTTCAGTTTTGTTACTTTTTTAACTTAGTTTTATTTTTTGTCATGTCATGTTCTGTAACCGCAGTGTTTCAGGTACTTTAGTATCTATAAGCTTGGTGGTGGCCTTTACTTTTGTCCAGGCTTCATAGCACTTCTGTACATTGCAATGAAGCAGCTGACTTGTGTTTCACCAAGCTTTTCCTGTAAATTAATACCCTGTTGCAGAATGTTCATTCTCTAATATGTTTTCATTTAATGTAAAGCCCATTTTATAACCTAATAGACTCTACAATGTAGGATATATTATAGGGTCTTGAAATAAAACTGTCACTTGAGGATTTGATGTGAAAATGGGAAATTCATCTTTTTTATACAACAATAGGTAACGGAGGCATTTTTGGGCTATGTATATAACTACAGAGCATACCTGACCTCATTGATGAGATGTCCTTGTAAGAGGTCACCTCATATAGCTCTCTGGTATATAGCAAATGTGTGCCATACATGGGAATTGTGGAAACTGTCTGGATGGCACACAGACACATTGTATATGATACCTTGTGCTTTGTGCATCACTTGGCTATTGATGAAGTAGAAGCCTTTTTGGTTGATGTATCACTGCCCATGTGACCCCTAGAATGTCAAAGAAATACATCATTTTGCAGAAAGGCATCATAATGTTGTTGTTTTTTTTCCCTCTGCAGTCCGTGGGAACAACATGTGCAACCCTGCATGCTGTAGCATGCCATCATGGAACTGCTGTGGGATTTAAGAGGCGGTTGTCTGTGATATGCAGCTACAGCTGACATCATGCTAATGACTCTCTCCCTGATCACTGAGAAATCATTTAGTACAATCTCACTTGTAACCTTGACTGCTTGCTCAAGATATATTGCTTCCAAATTGCTCTGCCATATTGTTTACTCCTGTTTGTATTTCCAGTGAGAGCTGTTTAGCGCAATGTTGCTAATTTCCATATCATTATATGGTCAATAACATATGATACTAGTGAAGCAATTTCACCTGCTTGCTTGACAACACTATTTGTGTCTGAATTGCCCCACCCTGTGCACCTCTGTTTTTCTTGCAATTTTCCCTAATGCATTCTTCTATTACTTTCTGAATCCCAGCCATTGTCGCTAACATATGTTAGCCACAAATGACATGATATGCTAGCAATAAAATCCTAGGTGTCACAGGGAAATAATGGATGCCCTAGGTGGCAGTGGGCCTTCTCACCCATGGAAGGTTTATTATTTCCCCTGTAACACCAACTCTGGAGGGCATTACTGTTCTAAAAGATGGGCTATATGTTAAATTATTTTGGGTTTGCTTTATTATTGGTATATATATTTTTAATACCTTTGATGTAAAATAGTTCCTCTGTCCAGTCTTTTAAAGCTACTATAGGATATTTAATTGTTGTAAGAAGTATTTTACATCCAAAATATAAGTTATGCAAGTATTTAGTAATGTCTACACACACACTCACATCCATGAAACTCACAAACAAGCAAAGAGACAGTCTCACACATATACAGAAACTTACATGCACACAGATACAGAGGCGCAAACACACACACACACACACACACACACACACACACACACACACACACACACACACACACACACACACACACACACGACCATTATATATAGACATTTTCTTGTCTGTGTACACTTCAGATATCATATTGTGATGAAGTGAATGAAGAAATGCATAATAACAATCAAACAAGTACAATGCCTTAGAACCCTCCCATATAAATTCTCTGACTCCCTATCTCTCTGTCTCTCTCTCTATCACCTATACACACAGACACACACACACAAACACACACACACGCACACACACACACACACACACACACACACACACACACACACACACACACACACACACACACACACACACACACACACACGCACACACACACCATAGTTCTCAGCTGTCCAGATTTCCACAGAATGTCCAGATTTCTGCCACCTATTTTTGGTCTGTTCCTTATAACATTTGTGGCTTTATGGATTTTTAAAGCAAATCAGAGAGGACTGACTTCATTAAATGATATGCATTTGAGTTTCAAATTTCATATCCTTCAGAAAATGCATGGTAATGGAAAATCTTTTATTCTAGCAACTTTCTAAGTTTGTAAGAGCAATATTTAAAATGTGTCACTATTTTTGAGGCTTTGCTCCCCTGTTATTTTTGGCATTGTCCAGAATTTTTGTGCAAAGTGGTTGAGAGCTATGACACCCACCCAGAGGTCAATGCATCTGCTGCTAATGCTGCGGTTACTTTCATTCCTCATTTCCCCCACCACACTCAGTAAGAATGTTTTTTAAGAGCCATGCTTGGCAAAGGAAGGGGAAATGAGAGGTTCTCGTAAATGATGTTCCTGTTGCACTTACTTTCATTACTTCAGTTTTGTTACTTTTTTAACTTAGTTTTATTTTTTGTCATGTCATGTTCTGTAACCGCAGTGTTTCAGGTACTTTAGTATCTATAAGCTTGGTGGTGGCCTTTACTTTTGTCCAGGCTTCATAGCACTTCTGTACATTGCAATGAAGCAGCTGACTTGTGTTTCACCAAGCTTTTCCTGTAAATTAATACCCTGTTGCAGAATGTTCATTCTCTAATATGTTTTCATTTAATGTAAAGCCCATTTTATAACCTAATAGACTCTACAATGTAGGATATATTATAGGGTCTTGAAATAAAACTGTCACTTGAGGATTTGATGTGAAAATGGGAAATTCATCTTTTTTATACAACAATAGGTAACGGAGGCATTTTTGGGCTATGTCATCTTATCTTGCAAACAATGACTTTTTAAATATCAAAATAAATAGCTGCAAAAGTGGCTTTTCTAAATATTGTTTTAAAAAGCTACACTTTATTTGTGATAGTTTCCATCAGCATGCAAACTAACAGTATTGTTGTTTGAGGTCTGACATATATCAATACGACATTTACTGACTATCTCCTATAGTAGAAAACGAACTGTAAGTCTCTTTTTCTTCAGTTATCCTGCATTAAACTAACGTATTGCAGCGTTTCTATGAAGTACGCATTTGTCTTACACAGCTAATGTCAGAAAAGCTGAAAATAAGTGTATCCTGGTTAAATATACAAGCCTACAGACTTAACACTGCATATTGAAACAAAGGAAACAGGGTGGGAGGTAGGTGATATCTTAGTCATGTGGAACATGATAGGAACCAACGTCAACTCTATATGGCATATAAAATGTTTGGAAACCCACTTCCTCTCAGTTCAGACAGGTGGAAGCTTTGTAGTCTTATTCAGACCTATGGAAACAGACTGCAGTTTATGTGAAGGATTACAAAGTCTTTGTTTCATTTTATAAACTCAGGAAAACTTGTAGTGTATCACTTTCACATCCAAATGCGTCTCTCTATTCCAGATCAGAGCTGCAGGGAACCTGTGGAGGACACTGACACAAGTTACCCGTCTACAGATATGGTACGTCTTTTACTTCTGTAACATTACAATTTGTTTGCCTGTAGTTTGCATGTTGGTTCAATTTATACAGACTTTTACACATCAATGTACTTTTTTTCTGCCACTGCTGTGTTGAAATCTGCTGAGTTTGTGAAAACTCTAGTACTGGAGTTTTGTACATTCAGTTCAATAGCCGAATGTAATGTTTTGTGAACTTCTCAACTACAACAGTTAACAATGACATAACACATAATTCATTTAAAAGAGAACAGTGAATTTTCAAGCACTTAAATGTATTTAGAGAGCTGTATCCTCTGAAAGTATGTTATCCTCTGGGCATTAAATGTCATGGAATGATTAGCAGTATTACAAAGGAATGGTTCCTTCAGCACTTGCTGATGCATGCCAGTTTGGCAGAAGATGATTAGAAACTCAAACTAAATTATTCAGATCAATAAACATAGCACATATCTCATAAGATAAATCAAAATGTGTTATACAGATACACTCCCTTTCTCAAACACACTCCCACACAAACACACACACACACACACACACACACACACACACACACACACACACACACACACACACACACACACATATATACACAAACACACACACACACACACACACACACACACACACACACACACACACACACACACACACACACACACACACACACACACACACACACACACACACACACACACATATATATACACACACACACACACACACACACACACACACACACACACACACACACACACACACATATATACACAAACACACACACACACACACACACAAATCCACATATATACACAAACAAACACACATGCATACATGCACACAAACCACCTCTAGCAATTAAATTATGTTGTTAATCCTCTTGAAGAGATAGCAGAGCTGCTAAATATGAAATCATATTTTACTGTGCCGGGTATGAAGTACCAGGTTATGAGGAAATTGTACTGCTCACTTGGAATTATTCTCTAACTATATCTTTACTTTAAGAAGACCATGATATGGTCTTATAATGTTTGATCATGCATAAGTAGCAGGAAGCAGCCAGTGTCACTTTGCTGTTCTGTTCCTCTGGTTAGACACACATGAAGTTGGAGAAGAAAGGAAAGCCCTAACTTAAAATAGTAGCCATGCAAATTATTTACGTAATTTCCAACAGTTGAGAGTTATTCAGTGGATAAACTTCTAGATTCATCACTACTGCTTGGAAGTACCCTTTTTGCTTTTCTTTCTTGTAACATTTCTGTGTAATTAGTAGATAGATTTTATTGCTAATCCTTTCACTAGTAAGACACATTAACATAGAAAGTAGTCAGTGAAAAGTCTGAGATTGCAGAACTGTGTTATCATAATGGATTTTATATTGCACTTTTTTGTCTCTGCATATAGCGTCCTAACCCTTTTGGTGTGCTGCTAACCATGATATTGTTAGCAGTCTGTGTATTTTGTTCTGTATATATTATTGATGGTTTGTTGTGTAGTGTCCAACTAATTATAATAGTATCTGTTAATGCACAGAAATAGCTATACCATATTTAAAGTAGGATTTTAAGTCCAAGCAAACAACTATTGCTTCTTAAACCTGCCAGTGTACCAGTTTTCATGTTAATAATTTATAAACACACAAATATATATATATATATATATATATATACACACACACACACACACACGCACGCACACGCACACACGCACACACACACACACACACACACACACACACACACACACACACACACACACACACACTGCTCATCTTTAAGTGTTTTCACTTATGACTTGCAATACATATGTTTATTGTAGAGGACTGTGTATACCTTAGATAAAGCTGTTTGTGTTGTTTATTTGTATGGTATAAAATTGAACAAATCATAACTTAAATTAATTCTGGGAAATGCAGGAAAGGCTGCTGTTTAGTTGGGTAAACAGATGCAAACAATGGTTAGCAGTTTAGCTGAATGGCTTAGAATCAGTAAGTAATGAGCTAGTATTCAAACCCCAGTTTGACACAAAATGTACTTTTATACCCTTGTGACTATGCACAATGAAACAATAAATGCAAATGCTCTCATATAAAGTTATTTTATGATAATTGTGTTGGGATGTTATTAGTCACAAGGGTCTCCTAACAATGCTGTATGCACTAATGTTATATGCATCAAACAAGGGCATATGCTTGATGAATTTGTGAGCATGTTTTCTAACACGTTATTTGCTTTATTAAGAAGTATCACGGTGTTAATTTTGTTTTATTTTCCACTCATTAGAACAATGACAGTTGTGACAAACAAAGCGTCTAGGAGGGTTTTGAAAAAGCATTGAAGTTGTTATATAATTGAGGTAGAATAAAGCAAATACAGACAGTGAAGTGAAGGACAGTGGGCTGATTTGTGAAATGTATAGGGAATAATTTATACACTTTGCAAACTGCAGAAGATCAATCTCATTTTTTTCTTTTTTGCTGGCATCTTTTTTTCCCCAGAATAAAATGATAAATGTCTGTTTTTGAGAATAACTTTAGGCATCCTGAGGGTGAACAGTTTTGTCTCTGCATGTCTTGGAAAATGTGTCTGTCACTCAGATCCATACAAAGATAATTCATGTTTAGTGTATGGATTTAAAGAACAAAGAGCACCCACATCAGAAAAGAATGTCTTCACACTTCATTAAGGAATCGCAGGACATGCATAGTCAAGTTTCATATTCTATAGAGCTTGCAGAGATGTTTCTTATTATAAAACATGCTATTTATTAACTTTTTTGTAGTTAAATGTTCTTCCTGTTATATCCATTAATATTTAAAAACTCCAGTTAAAGAATGCCTTTCACCTCACTGAAGCCTTCATTTTCAAAAATTGTCTAACACTGCATTCAGAATTATATTGTACAAAGTCTGAGAAAGTCAGTTGTAAAGTCTAGAGCAGAACTGCAGAGAAAACTGACATCCTTTTACATAACAGTGCTAGTCTCAGTGAAATTGAAGACGATTGCTGTCTGCATGGTACAGACGGATAAAGCCCTGACTATAACCCACACGACCTGGGTTTGATCAATGGTCTGGCCACTACATTGAGTGATCAATACTGGATTACCTATCCTGGGCAGAGGGGGCTGTAGGATCAAGGGTCGGACAGGATATTACACCATTGGTAAGCATGTGGCTGATTTGTCAGTCACTGCTGGCAGAGAGAAGCAATCCAATTTGTTGTGACACAGACTACTGCTGTAAAACATGGTGTATTATGGTCCTGGAACATATAACTGACATGGCCAAGGTGCGATACATAGTTACCTTCTTGGGGCATGTGCATGTGCAAGATGGTGTTTAAGCTTTTGCATAAAGAAGCACTTCATCGCCAAAATAAATGGTGGCGTTCTAGATGATAGTCTCCCATGAATAGCTATAGTTATGAGGGGAACTGCCCTCTTAATTGCAAATGAATGATCTCATTGCTCATGGAAGGAGATGGATGAACAATAGTGTGGGATTAAAAAAAGGGAAAAGCTATATTTTCATCATATAAATTTGCTAGCAGGATGATAAGCAGGATTGATTGATTTCTATAACCATTAGCTTTGTAATACTCCTTGGTATTTCCTCCTACATTCCTTTCAGTTTAGGCTGTCTTCTTTTAAACACTGTTTGCTCTGCTGCTAGTTACATTTTCTGGTTAATATTTTCTTCTGTCTACTAAATATATGAATGGCTCTTCGATCCTCCTGACGTTCCTACACTGATGTACAGCTTTTTCCCCTCTCATAAGAAGATGCACATACTGACCAGCACCTGCCAGGACACTTCGTTAGTTCTCGTCCGTAGCTACTGTGTCAGCATGATATCCCTGGCATCTGCAATGGTCAAAGGGTCAGTAACTACCTTTACTGAAGGACTCACCTATTTACTTTACATGCATTTTTAAGAAATTGAATGTGTTAATTAACAACAGTAATTTATAGCAATTTCATCACCATATTTCATCTTTGCACTTCCCTAGATATTTTATATTACTGTAATGGTCTTTGATGTTGCAGTAGAGTTCAAAAGTAGTAAAGACCTGACTAAGTGATTTTCTGTACAATTTCTATTTATTTTACCTATGGTAGCTTTTATCTGATCCTGTCTTTCCTTGACAGAAGTAAATGAAAAAGAAAGGTGGTTAAACATCTGAATGCATTTTATGCATCGGCTAACAAACAGTATTTATTTTTGAAGAGTTTAAATATGACTGCTATAACTTTTGTGATAAATAGAACTAACAAAACAAAACAAGAAATATTGCAGATTGTTTTGGGTCCTTTTGCACATCCTCCAAGCTGACCATCTGCTGCTCTGCCCTTTGCCCCTTATTACTCTCATTCACCATGTTCAATACTACCACATTAGATGGGGTCACAGTGAGAAAAGAAAGAAGAGTGAAGCTGTTGCATTTATATGACTGGTGTCTTCCTAGCAGAGAACATCACAGGCAGGTGGGAGGGGAAGCTGATCATTGGTATGGAAAGTAGTGTGATGCTGCTGCACTGACCAAGGCTTTTTCTAGGCCCTGTTGCTACCATGCTGGATCTAGATAGGAGGCAGGATCAAACTATGAGAAGTGGACAGCTGAGAATGTGTCTGCACTGGACTCTAGGGAAAATCTTTCATGCACTCAGTTCGGCAGTCATTCTAAGTCTCTGTCGAAGAATGATCTGTCTATGCCAGTACAATTCCACCCCCCCCCCCCCGGATATACACACCCATTCTCACTGACAGCTTCTTCAGATGCCCCAGTTACTAATCAAACTTAGGTTCTAGGGCTGTAATCAGGGCTTTATCCCTGTCACTAGAATACTGCAGATTTTAGGCAATCATCTAGTAAAGGATCAGTGTATAAATTTCTATATTTATTTAATGAACTGTTGTCTTTCTTATCCATACTTAGATATGTAACTTGTTTTACATCTGTACCTGTACTGAAAATTTGCCAGGCTTGAGTGAGAATGTTTTCATTGTAAAAATAATGGTGGAAAAATTGAGATGCTAATTTTTACAAATGCTTAATTACAAGCAGCTTCTTCCCATAATTAATAAAGACATTTTCTGCTAAGGAACTGACTATGTACTAAAAGGAGTCTGTGCACTAGACAGGCAATTACATGATGTTGAAACATCTGAGGGCTGCCCTTTCAAAAAGCTACAGTTTCTTAGTCCCCAACCTCCCACATAAAAACAAAACACATGCACACACTATCAGAAAACCAGCTACCTGAAACATCAGTCTGCAACAGTTTGTTTCCATCATGTAGTTGCATTTATTTGTCGTCTACTTTGAACGCCATACTCATGCTGCTTTTCAGCTGTATGGTTCCTTCTTTATCTGATACCCATTTTGTTCATTTGAGAGTCACAATGAAGATATAGCATATCCTGCCACTCAGTTGGTGTAAGGCAGAGAAACTAATTCTAAGCAGGATGTCAGCCCACCATAGGGCACTCACACACATAACAGATGGGCCACATACAAAGTTACCAGTTTGGAAGTTTAAGACACAAGAAAATATAGTTTAGTTAATGTCTGTAAATTGTTTTGCTTGCCATTGTGTAAGTAACTCATTTCTGTCCACCATAAAAAAATAATTTGGAAAATGAATAAAAGTTAATTTAAATATTTTGAAAAAGTGGATAATATTCTGGTGCTATATGGATTGTATGAGGAAAACATCAGAAGAAGAATATTATACTGATAAGATAATAGTAAGGACTACTTGGATTATGTGAAACACGAGATGTGGCAAACTACTGTTTCATAACATGGCATAGCAATGGAATAATAAGGAAACTTTTAAAAAATGGTTCTGGATACAAGAGTGAGGGATGTTTCCTAATGTTTTGCATTATTTTAATGAATATTTTATGAAGACGTGATGAGTGTTGTGATGTTTTTCTTTTAGTTAAATGACAATGTTTGCAACATTTTTGCAAATAATGTGTATATAATACTGAAGCAGAAACTGATGGGTATATATATATATATATATATATATATATATATATATATATATATATATATAAGTAAACTCCCTTTATGAGAAGTGACATGGGGTCTTTTACATCCACCAGAGATACCACCTCAGGTAGAAAAGATCTCAGTTTAATGTCTCATCTGAAGGATGGCACAGTCAGTATTACAACATCCCTAAATGTTGCATTGCAGTGACAGTAACTGAAACTGAAGCCACTCACCTATGGTGGGTGGGTATTGAAACCACAGTCTTTAGATCTTCTAGTGCCAGATGTGGCATATTCCCCAGTAAAGCTCTGATAAAAATGTGTGAGTAGAGGATATAAAATATAACTATAAAATATAACTATGTATCAGGACATATACATAGAAGACTGAAGGAAGTTAACAGCACTGCAGAAATCAACTCTAAATACATTTCTTCTGTTATCTCTTTCATATCTCAAGTTCTTTTGTCTACATAAATTAGAACATTTCCACTGTTGCTGATCTTCCAATAAAGAGAAATATATATTTTTTACAGTTTTCCTCATGTTCTGAATAACAATAAAAGTCATCATTTCCATGTTAAACAGATCATATTTTTCCACAGAGAGCTTGATGTACATCCTCATTAAATGGTGAAAGAACACTCCTGACACAAGAATTACTTGCAAAGACAAGTAAAAATGAGGATGAAAAGGAAAGAGAATATATATGTAAGATTCTAATGTGAGGATTTTAAGACTTCACCGTGTTGTTTACCTATTTTACATTTCCGGTATTTATGTCACGGGTTGCAGTTGTCATTAGAGGTCATTTTTATTTTAATACTTTGTGTGTGTGTGTTTGTGTGTTTGTGTGTGTGTGTGTGTGTGTGTGTGTGTGTGTGTGTGTGTGTGTGTGTGTGTGTGTGTGTGTGTTCTTACTGTAGGAATCATTGCTTCAGTAACAAAATCCAAAGTATTTTAGGATTAAAGTGATAACACAAAAATAATGACAGCAGCTAAACTGAAGCAGAACCAAAAATTAGGACTAGAAAAGTATTGGTGATACAAATTACACAGACAGTTAAAAACTAACATAAAACAAATGACCAGATTATTTTCTACTTTTAACTGTAAACTGTGTTTTCCTTAAAATAGGTTTAAGACTCACTACTGACCTTACATGACTTGACATCAGCTCATAAGTGAATGTTCCAGCATTACTCTGCTATCTCTGCTTCCAGCACGTTACTTACTCCCTCTTGTAATAGTGAACTTTGGGATCAATAAAAATAAAGCCCATGCAGGCTTGTGATGTCAGTGTTATATTTTACTACTAATTCATTAGTCTAGACACCTCTCCAAATAGGAAGATATGCTGATATTCTGTCTTTAAAACGTTTAGTTGTCTTAGCTTTATAGAAGGCTGAACAATGTAGCACATGTACTAAGGCAACAAAATGCATTATTATAGTATTGCCATGCATAAAACTTTCATCATAAATAATAAACTCACAAAACTGAAAGCTATAGCATGGATAAGGACCCTTAAGTTTGAACTCCGAATCCTACTTTCTGTGGAGATCTTGAACATTTGTTGGGATATAAGTGAGGTGCTCAGATTAACCTTCAAATACTGGTGCTGTGGTCCAGCATACGGTATGTGGGGGGCAGGGAGTTTCTGCACTCCTGAATGTGCTGTCCTTCTATGAGACATTAAACTGAGGTTTCATCTGCCTATGTTCGTAGTAGCTCCAGTAGATGTAAAACATCCCATGGCACTTAAAAAAATGAGTAGGGGAAATTCCTTGGTACCTTGTCCAAATTTCTTATGCACAGTATGAATAATGCCCATACCTCTCAAATGTCCAGATTTTTGCCTTGTTTTTGTGGTCTATTCCTCATAACATTTGTGGTTTTCTGGCAAATCACTGAGGACTGAAGTCACTAAATAATGATGGGAATTTGAGCTTCAGACTTTATATCTTTCAAAAAATGCACACAAATGTAAACCTGGTTATTCTAGCAGATTTATATGTTTATAAGAGCAATATTTAAAGTTTGTCCCTATTTTTGGGCTTTTTTCACTCATTATTTCTGACTTTGTCTAGATTTCTTGTTCAAAATGTTTGATAGGTATGATACCAGCTCAAGTGTCACCAGAACATTGGCCTACTAATCCAGTAATTGAAGCATAAATAAATAAATGATGCATGGAATCCCTCAGATGTTAAGTATTCATATTTCAAAACTACAGATCATTGGGAATGTATCTGTTTTGGTTGCAATTTTTACGGTTATTTTACAGATTAGTACCTCGCGGGCGGTACTGCGCAGCTTTGGGCGTGTCTGGCATGATTGGTTTTGACGACTGTCAGTCGGTGACAGGGACTACTCTGTAAGAAGACCACCAAAACTACTGTTTTGTGTTGTTTGAGTTACTCAAAGCGAACTCCTTTTTATCAATTTTTTTTCTTTAGTACGCACCTGTACACCTTTTTTTTATTGTTTGGTTATCTTACAGGTAGTCCCTCACCCAGGTACTAAAACCAAAACCAAAAATGTTTTTTTTTTTTATGTTTTTTTTTGCAGGGGCATGCCCCTTATACTCTAATTTTTCTTTTATAAGAACAATTTACGTGTGTTTGTTTACAGAAATGTTTTTGTAAAAAAAAATGTGATTTGATGACACTCATGTCAATATTATATTGCGTAGCCGGGGCGGGCGTGTCGGGGATGCTACTTATCCTCATCCCAAGTAGGTCTGTATAAAAATAACCATTTTTACCCTGATCTTGCTTGTTGCCAGGTTTTGATATATGGCAGATATAAGTGGCTTGTAGTTACCCTCCCATGCATTCAGAGTGACTTGCTTATTGGAAAGAATTAAAGAAAAAAACACACCACCTAGTTATTTTTTCTAGATAACACACAAAAAATCCAGCTGAATCTCCGTCTTTAATATAACCATCCCCGTGATTACAGCAGTTTTCTGAAAGGGACAAATTATCAAGATAGTTTTCTGAAAGGGACAAATTATCAAGATAGGAGTCCAGTATGGAATGCTGTTTTGAAGTACCTCACAAAGAGGATTACTGGACTCAAACAAATGCCCTACACTGAACGCCTCAAAAAACTCCAGCTTTACTCCGTAGCATATCGCCTACTCCGAGGTGATCTCTGCCTAACATATAAAGCTATGTCAAACCCAGAGCTGTTGGACATGCTACACCTAAAGAAATCCCAATCCCTCCAAGCTACACGCTCTAGGGACCTAAACCTTGTCACCACAATAAACAGGACATGCTGGAGGGATAGAGTCCTATCTCAGAGACTTCCCATACTCTGGAACAGGCTACCAATCTATGTCAAGCAAAGTTCTTCATTAGCACTCTTCAAGAAAAATCTTGATGAGTGGATGGGAAATAGGAAATACACCCCGAGGATCACTTCTGTGTCTCTGCTCAACAGTGGCACAGATAAATAACTTTCTTGGGTGGCGTAAGCCAGGGAACCTTGTTGGCTAGGCTTACGTAGGCTCTTGGGCCGATAGCCTAGTACCTACCTATGAACCTATGAAGAAGTTAGATTCTTAGCAGACTCATTGCTAGACCAATTTTTAGTACTCTCAAGAAAAGGTGTTTCAAAAGTTAGTTGCTTGCTACAGGATCCATCACTATTAACAGTCTCATAAAATGTGTTTCAATAGTTAGTTACCTGCCACAGTATCCACCAGTATTAACAGTCTCATACTAGGTGTTTCAATGGTTAGTTGCCTGTTACAGGATCCATCTCTATTAGCAGTCTCACAAAAGTTGTTTCAACAGTTAGTTGCCTGCTACGGGATCCACAACTATTAGCAGTCTCATAAAAGGTGTTTCTGTGGTTAGTTACCTGCTACAGGATACACTACTATTAGCAGTCTGATAAAAGGTATCTTAATGGTTAGTTACATGGTACAAGATCTACCACTATTAGCAGTCACATAAAAGGTGTTGCAGTGGTTAGGGACCTGCTATAAGATTCACCAATATAACAGTAACTTAAGAAGTATTTCAATGGTTAGTTACCTGCTACAGGATCCACCAATATTAGGAGTCTCATAAAAGGTGTTTCAAAAGTTAGTTGCCTGCTACAGGATCCATCACTATTAGCAGTCTCACAAAAGCAGTTTAAACAGTAAGTTACCTGCTACAGACTCCACCACCATTAGCAGTCTCACAAAAAGTGTTTCAATGGTTAATTACCTGCTACAGGATCCATCACTAATAACAGTCTCATAAAAAGTGTTTCAATGGCTAGCTGCCTGGTACATGAGCCACCACTATTAGCAGTCTCATGAATAGTGTTTCTGTAGTTAGTTATCTGCTATAGGATCCACCACTATTAGCAGCCTCATAAAAGGGGTTTCAATGGTTAGTTACCTGCTACAGGATTCACCATTATTAGCAGTCTCATAAAAGGTGTTTCAATGGTTAGTTACTTGTTACAGGATCCACCACTATTAGCAATCTCATAAAAGGTGTTTCAATGGTTAGTTACATGCTAAAGGTTCCACCACTATTAACAGTCTCATAAAAGGTGTTTCAATGGTTAGTTACCTGCTGCAGGATCCACCACTATTAGCAGGTTCACAAAAGGTGTTTCAATGGTTAGTTACCTGCTACAGGATCCACCACTATTAGCAGTCTCATAAAAGGTGTTTTAGTGGTTAGTTACCTGCTACAGGATCTATCACTATTAGCAGTCTCATAAAAGGTGTTTCAGGGGTTAGTTACTTGCTACAGGATCCACCACTATTAGCATTCTCATAAAAGGTGTTTCAATGGTTAGTTACCTGCTACAGGATCCACCACTATTAACAGTCTCATAAAAGGTGTTTCAATGGTTAGTTACCTGCTACAGGATCCACCACTATTAGCAGTATCCTAAAAGGTGTTGCAACAGTTATTTGCGTGCTACAGGATCCACCTCTATCAGCAGGCTCATAAAAGGTGTTTCAATGGTTAGTTACCTGCAACAGGATCCCCCACTATTAGCAGTCTCCTAAAAGGTGTTTCAGTGGTTAGTAACCTGCTACAGGATCACCACTAGCTCATCTGCTTGTTTTCTAGTACATCTGAGATTGCTCTTCTCTCAGAGGAAAATTCTTTTGCATGAGTTTACCAGAGATATTCACTTCAGATCCTTTTTTTGATAGTATAGGAGTCACCAAATTAATGATAGAAGCTGGCACATGATCCATTTAATTCATGGCTCGAGATCCTTAAGTGGTCTCCAAACAGGTATGCAGAGCACCTTAACTCACAGCTCCTTTACACAAAAACTGAGCCTCTCTTAGTACTGCACAGTGCTGCTGTATTTGAGATACTTAATGTTTTGAATACTCCTATGGATAAAAAAGTGAAATATTTGTCGCATGTACAGAATACTCTAGCAGTTAATTCAGTATATTAAGATTTTGTAATGTTAATAATTTGCTTCATACAGTTCAGGGTTCAGGGACTTGATTTCTTCTACCTCCATTTGCCCACTATGTGACTTTCAGCAATTCACTTAACAATACCATGCTGCCATGTCATACCTGAAAAAGTGACACTTGTGCCCATTGAGCATACACTGTCACTAAAATGAAAATGTCTGCCCTGTTTTAACATAATTGCAGTACCCTGCATTTTGCATATAAACTATATAATGCGTTGTGTGAATTTACAAATAAGATATATAAACTCTATAGCATGTGTTATATTTACATCCAAGGATTTATTTGTGGATAAAAACGATTCTGTGATCTGGCCCACATACCTCAATTTCAAGTAAATAAATAAATAGAAAAAAAAAGGTATGTAACTGACTAAATAAATGATGCAGTCCTTTTCCCATAGTGAAGTAACTCATTTGTTCTCTTGTTGGTGCCCAGTGCATTGGCTGCATAAATGAAACTGCATTTTAATGTGTTTAGAAGAGATAGGTTGCCTTGACTTGGGCCATTGCTTTAACCCTTTCATTTCTACAGTTTTTTTTTTCAGATTGTTATACTACAGATGAGTGTATACAGTTGCATCCATCTGTGTTGCTCTGTTTTCAGAAATCGGACTGGGTATGTCCATTCTGGTAATCTGAATGTAAGACAATACCAGAGCACATGTGTCCTAGGTGACACTCCACAGTAACATTTACGCCAAATTGTGATGTGAAAGCTGGTGCCTCCATTTCTGATTACTAATGTTAAGCATTGCCTTTTCACGTGAAAACATCCTTCATGTACTCCACAGAGACATTACTATGAACTACATAGCAAATATACTTTTGTATATGTCATACTGTTACATCATATGAGTTATCCCTAATCTTTAGTATCCTAGTCCACACATCTGTACAACTATCTTAACACATTTTCTCTTCTCGGTCACTTTCTACTTTTAATACTACCATTAAATACATGTCACCTACAATCTACATATTACTACCACCTAGGTATAAGATTCTAACTATAGCCATCTTACCTTTAAGTTTAGCTCTTTAATTCTATCTTTGCCTTTTCCTACCCCCAAAAAAAACAACAAACAAAATTGAACTGCATTGTTAAATATTTCTAACTGTATAATTTACCTACATGCTAATGTTCCATTGTTACTGTATTGTGCCTTTTTACAACATATGTGTTATTCAGAGATAGTTTTCTGTATTATTTCACTTGCTTTATAAGTAATTGTTTCCTTACAGATTCATGTAATGATTTTCATCTAACTTGGAGCTTTTCTCTCTGGGCCTCCACTGAAAATGGTTCTCAAGCCCAGTGGACTTTCCCGGTCAACAAATGTCAGTAAATAAATAAACAAATATAAACTCCTGGATCTGCCAGTGTTCTTTACCAAGTTGAACAAAGCTCAAATGTTCACACCTGTGTTTAGACGTTACCTGGAAAAATGTTCAGCTTCATGTACTTGGGAAGAAACTCATGCCAATATATTCATTTGTTTGCTCAGCAAATAATGTTTCATATGATAGACATGGTTGGCATTTTTCATGTAGGCACCTTCGATAGTTATACCTTACTTTTATTCTGACTTATATCTGATAACTGCATAGTTTGTATCTAAAGTCCTGAAAGATGTATTCTCCCATCTATGTACCCTACACAATCTTAGTTCCTTTTTTATCATGAATGTTGTAAGAGCTTGTATATTGTATTTTGTTATTGTGTAAGCGTATTTACTGTAATAGAATCATCATGTGTAGCTTTTCTCCCTGGGCCTCCACTGAAATGGGTTTTTCAAGCCCATTTAGACTAATCTGGCCAACTAATGTAAAATAAATAAACTTTCTGTAGGTAAGCTCAGGCAATGGCAAAGGAAGATTCTTCCTTCCCTAAGTGGTACACCCCCCCTCCTTTAGTGGCTATAAATGGCTTAATTCAGAATCTTATCTGCCTTTTTCTGTCTGGAAATTGTAATTTCCATATTATATTAACATAATGCACCTTCCATCAGTGTCTATAAGGTGTCCTGTAGCACTTTCTCCTGTCCTACTCCACTCTGGACCTGGATATGCTACTGTAATTTTATCTCATGAGAATAGTTACCCCTTCACCTTTCTCAACTGCTTTGCTGTTGGAGTGGCTATGTCCACACATGTAGTATGCCAAGATCCACTGAGAATACAATATCCAATGAATCACTTCTACACTAGATATCTAGTCAAAAGGTTTATTTCCAAAGCTGTAAGTATTTACACGTGCAGCTGTATAAATTGTAGGAATGCTCAGGTTTTCATTTTGCCTTTCTTATTTTCATTTTATGTATTTGCTGCCTCCCCGTAAACCTATTCCTCAACGATTGTTCTGTTTTTTTTATGTTATGTATCCTACAGGATTGTTCTTCATCCATGCTATGCCATTCATCTGATTATGCCATTTATTTACTTATTTTTAGAGTGGGCTGTTTTTCTTATTTCATTCTGTTTTCTTTGTCATAAATAATACAATTCACTAAGGAGAGAGTGAAAACATCATACATTTTGTCTTTTTTGTGTATTGCTATGTCATCAAGTAATGATATTTAGTTTCGCGTGGGTTATAGTAGGTTTGACCTCAGACTACTTCAACTTAGTCTGTCTGTCTATACTGCAAAAACATCAAATTTAAGTTTTTTCTATGTGAATGCATTGTCATTGTTTGTGTGTGGTGGTGGTGGTGGGGAACCTACTCTTTCCCCTACGCACACTTATGTGAAAAAGTTTATGTTCATTACATTTCAGAGAAAATTATGCAATGGCCACAGTAAAAGGAGGATTTGGACATTTGGCTGCAGGGAAATGGTCTGTAATGAAACTGTGTGCAGCCAAATGTATGAGTCTCCAAATATACTTCCTTCATGTCAAGGTTTTTCTTTTGGTATATTGTTAGAGATTCATTAACTGCCCCTCTCCATTTTCATCATTCAGACTCCTGAATCTCGGGTTTTTATCCTGAAATAATGTATTTTCTAACTGATACAATTAGCTTCCCATGTTATGCACTGCATTATGATTGCCTAGTAATCATTACTAGGATTTACTTTAAGTATTCTTTTATAGGGACATGGTGCTGCGGTAGCGTTGTCGCCTCACAGTAAGATGTTGTCCTGTTCGATTCTCAGCTAAAGCGTCTTCTGTGTGGAGACATGCGTGAATGGGTGTACCTTCGTTGAAGGTTGTGCGTCAGAGCTGGCAACTTGGCACGTAAAAATCTACTGCCAATCATTAGCGGACCGGAGTTCCGCTGTGGCAACCCCTAACCAGGAAAAGCTGAAAGATACAACAACAACAACATTCTTTTATAAGGACATAACCAGAATTTCTGGAGTTGTATATCTGCTTTCAGAATGTAGATATCTCAATACTTCAAAACTGTATCCCATTCTAACCAAAGAAAATACAGGCTAAAGCAAAAATATATTTAGCCACCAAGAAATAATCAAACATATCTATAATCATAATCTATGAAAATATCCAATAAAACATTAAATTCAAACTCATGTCATTGCACAAAAGCAGCATGTTATTTTTCAGAGCGGTACAAAGTGGTATAATTGGTCCATGCCTCACTAGGCCATGCATGTGTGGCTATTCCTTTTTGTTATGGGACTCCACTGGTCCTTCATGATAGTGTTTCAGCATGCATCTCTTCCTTGTGTTTCTTTTTATATGTGATATTTAAGGTGGCAGAGAAAGCCTGACTGATAGTAAGGAATCTGTGGATACCCTTTCTGAACTCTAACCAACTCAGCAACCATACCAAAGTCATCTGTTCGTAGTCCATTAAGACTGCTGCAGTTGAGGTAGAATTTTGGCAGACAGTCCAGAATGTCCATATTTTAGCTCCACTGTTGTCTGCTTTTTTTACAAACATGCATGTTGTTTCTAGAATTTACAGTAGCCCTATTGGAAGTGTGCACATCTTTTCCAAATCACACTTCCTAGCTTATTATTAAAATGCCATTGAGTTTGGATGAATAATCCTCATTCTAGACAGGTATCTTAAAGAGATGTATTACACAAACACATTTATACATGATGGCTTGTATGTATCTGAATATGTCTTGTTGGTTAAAAATCTGCAGATGACAGATTCAGTAAAAAATGGTTACATATAAATATATTTAAGGATTATGCCTGGTTGCATTCTTGTTAGAAAAGTAATACCCCAGTATTGTCCTTAAGATAACCCATCACAGCAAGTATATTGCACAATTATCTGTATCATTATATTTTTGCTTGCTTTTCAGCTGCTAAAGTAATCCTACAAAACCTCTTGTCATAGCTGTGGCAATACTGAACTCAGCAGCTTCTTCCAGAAATTTTCACTGACTAGTTCCAGCAGCTATGTTTTCCTTCTTCATTTTCGTTAGCACAATATCACAGTCTTAATATATTTTGTCCATTTATATACAGCTTATTAGTTGTGCTGAAGTGTAAACTTTTTATTTTTTCTAAATATCTAAATAAGCTCTATGCAACCCTCACATCTTGTGCCTAATAAATGTAGGATTCAGTGGTGGGATAATCTCTCCAGTAATGTTCCAGAGCAATCATCTATCTAAAACATCCAGTTAAATTAAAAGAAACAAGCTGAAACCTGAAAAAAAAACAGTGGCCATGGAAATGAATATTAAATAAGCATTACAATTTAGAAGGCTTTGAACGAACGTGTTACAACAGATAAGCTAGAAAGAGCTGAATTAGTGCCGGGTGTTCATGACAAGCTTTTTCCTAGCAGACCTACTGTACTTTTTTGCTATCGCATTATTTTTTTCCATTTCTTTCTTTTAACCTAAGCTATCAAATGCAAAAAGAGATTAAAGATATGAGGTCTTCGTCTGCCTACAAGATATATGTGAAAAGTCCTTGGAAAATACCTGTTTAAAATACTCAGCATGAGGGAGGTAAATTAGTGGAAAGGCACCTACTTCAGAAGTTGCTGTTGACAGTCTGTTTGCAGATTCGTACAAAACAATACTATGTTACTTGGATGAAGGCCCTTACAACATGAACTTTTATTATAACAAATTTCAACATTTTGGAAAAATACATCTGAGCTGTTAATTATTTGTAACATACAAGACATTGGTGCAATGAGAAAACATGCAGTGTTCTGTTTTATGAGATTAAATTCTATAAAATTATATAGATTGGGTGGTCTCCCCTTTTGCTCACATCCATCTTTTATTACCTAAAGAGACTGTGTGTATGTGACCAAGGAGGAAGTGCTCTCATATCAGGAAGAACACCACTGAAGTGATTCTCCAGGTCACTGCTGCCATACAAGAATGACTTCTGGCCTCTGTCAAAGGTCATCCCTAATAATGGCAAATGGTTTGAGGGAGGGTACCACAGAAAAGGTTTTCTCAGTTCTGAGTGCTAAAGATCTAGCATTATTAGCTCATGTGCTGAATAGTTTGCCCTTTTAAAAAGACAACATAAGAATGATAGAATTTATAAAGCCCTTTAGCAGTATTTTTACCAATGGTTATATAATGGGCAGGGAGGCAGAGACATAATAGCAGCAGACAATAAGACTGCAGGCGCTGTATTGTAGTAGCAAAACATTTAAAGCTGCAGGAAACAAAAAGTGAGGTGTATCCTCAGGAGATAGATTTCAAAAACAAAGAAATAATGCTTTCACAAGCAGGGCCTTGATCAAACTACACATTGAGAACTATGTGCAGTTCTAGAGATCTTATAAGGAAAAGGACATAAGGCTCATGAAAGACTTTCAGACCAAAGTTATCAAAATATATGTGGGATGGAAATGAAAGAATATGTCCAGAGGCTGGAGAATCTAAAGCTTTTCTCATCTAACTCCGGAGGAGATGGGGAACATGACAGTGGTACACACGGTCATGTCAGGGAGATGCAACGGGATATTTCTGATGAGAAAAAATGGTGAGGAAAGGATGGGGGTACAGGCAGCAGATTCGAGTGACTAACATCTGTACGTTTTCACACTGAGGGTTGCAGACCCATGGAATGGACAATGGAATGGGTGGTGGAGAGGGAATCCATGCAGGCATTCATCAGGGCATGGGCTAGATACAAAAACATTGTAATGGAGAAGGTAGGGATGGAAGGGAGGTAGCATGTGAAAGCACTTAACATAAATATTTTATTTGAAGTTGCTAGGTGAGGTAGAGCACTAATCAAAATGACCAGTTATAAGTTCATAGGTTCATAGCTTCATAGGTTCATAGGTTCATAGGTAGGTACTAGGCTATCTGCCCGAAGGCATTTATAAGCCTAGCTGGAATGTGTTGGCTTTCGCCATCCCCTTAGATAAGTTCCCTGTGCCTCTGTCCAGTACAGCCATTGAAGTGATCACTGGGGTAAACTTTCTGTTTCCCATCCACTCGTCAAGGTTTCTCTTGAAGAGGGTTAGCGAGGAGCTCTGCATAATGTAGATTGGAATCTTCTTTCAGAGCATGGGAAGTCTCTGGGACAAGAATCTGTCCTTCCAGCATGTCCTATTTATTGTTGTGGTGAGGTTTAGATCCCTGGAGCATGTGGCACGAGGGGATATGGTTTTCTTTAGGTGGAGCATGTCCATCAATTCTGCGTTGGACATGGCCTTGTATGTCAGTCAGAGATCACCTCTGAGTAGGCGGTATGCAACTGAGTATAGCTGGAGTTTCTTCAGTCGAGCTGCATAGGGCATCTGCTTGAGGCCAGTGATCCTCTTGGTGAGGTACTTCTGTAGTCTTTCCAGTTGTTGCAGGTGTCTTGTAAGGTACACCCCAAATGGGGCATTGTTCTCTATGATGGGTCTGATGAGTGATGCATAGCAGGGCCCAATGACCTCTTTCGATCTGGAAGCAAACCCTTTTGTGATTAGGTGGGCCTCATAGAAGGATTTTCTAACCACTTTGGCAATGTGATTATCAAAGGAGAGGTTACTATCTACTTGGGTCTCCAGATCCCTTATTACGTCTTTCGTATTTAGGGGGCTACCACCTATGTGATAGTTTGTAGGTACTTTGTTTTTTTTCCAAAGGGGATGACTATGCACTTTTTGGCATTCAGCTTGAGGCCATGGTTTTGACACCATGTCTCAGTGAGACCCTTTTGGAGGATGTCTGTGTCAGCTGGAGAGTCAATTATAGCCCCTAGTTTGCAGTCGTCTGCGAACTTGGTCAGCCATAGTCCTCCTGTGCTTGCCTGTACCTCTGAGAATTATATGCCGAACAGGAGGGGTCCTAGGACTGAGCCCTGGGGAATACCACTTGTAACCAGTTTAGAGTCAGACCTAGCTCCCGCAACTCTTACCATGTGGGTTCTGTCTGTGAGCCAGTTGGAAACCCATCTCGTGATGTAGGGGTTTATATTCAGGCTGGTGAGCTTGTCTATAATACCTGAGTGGGGAATGGTGTCGAAGGCCTTTGCAAGGTCTAGGTAGGCTGTGTGGACCACCTTTCCCTCATCTGTAGCCTTGGTAACTTTGGTAACTGTCTCAAAGAAGTCCACCAGGTTTAGGAGGCATGATCTGCTGTTTAACCTGAGTGTCTGTGATTTCAGGGGCACTACATTCTTATGGTATAGTTATGGGCCCTTTTGGGGGTGAGAGGAGGGTGAAGTTTGTACTGAACCTGTCTGTCAGGATGTTGGCTATATCGGTCGGTTCAGTGCATTCTGTGCCATTCTTCACTAACTCCGAGCAGATCTGAGAATTTCCACTTAGATTCTTCACATAGCTAAAGAATGCCTTGTGGTTATCTTTGGAGTCCATGGCAATTTTTCTTTCAAAGCTAGCCTTGGATGATTTTTATGAGGGAACGTAGTTTCTTGCTGATACTGATCAAGGATGTCTTCCCTTTTTGGGATTTTACTCTTTTCTGTACTAGTTTTCTCCTTCTATTGTATAGTTTGTTTATGGCAGGGGTCCACCAAACTGGTTTCCTTTTCTTGGAGGAGTGAGTCTTAATTTTGTTTGGGATAGCATGATCCATGCAGTCTTGTAGGTGCCCATAGAGTGCATTAGTAAAGGATTTTGCAGCTTGGACAGCATTATCCTTTAGCATGGAGGCTTTGAAACTTCCCACTTCGGTCTTAAGTAACATGAAGTTTGCTTTTGAAAAGTTTTTCATGGTGGTTTCTTTGACCAGGGGCGGTGGCGGAATGTAGCTATCCAGAGTGATTAGTTTATGGTCAGATCTAACCAATAAGGGGTTGACAGCCATTGTGGAACACCGGTCGCCCATGCTGGTGATGACCAGGTCCAATATGTTGTCACCTCTGGTGGGGGTGTTGATCAGTTGATCCAGGGTGTTTGAGTTTATAAATTCTAGGAAATGTTGGGGAAGGGAGTTTGTACTTTTGTAGTTCTTCCAGTTAATGTTTGGGTAATTGAAATCACCCAATATTAGGGTGTTTGGTAGGACCTTTATGTTTCCCAGTGTTTCCAGGAATGTGGAGTGGGGATCCAGGGACATGGTGGGTGATCTGTAGCAAGCTATAATTTGTATAGCAGTTTTGTCTGTTGCTAGTTGCACGTGGATGATCTCTGAAGCATCGTGCTGTGCCACTAACCTGGAGGTGTGGGTATCCTTGTTGAATATGGATACTCCCCCGCCATTTGTATTTCGGTCCGGGTTTTGTGGCCCAAATGTATGGTATGAGTTGTAGCCTGGTAGTGCTGGGGTGCTCTCTGGAGCCTTAAACCAGGTTTCTGTTACTACACATATATACATTTTTTCTATACTGAGGAGTGCCTCGAGTGAGTGCATTTTGAGGTTTAGACTTCTAGCATTGAGTAGCATTACCCTCATTTTTTTGTTACTTGTGCTATTTATGGCGGTGGGTTTGTCTTTTGAGCCTTGCCTAAAAAAGGCACTATGGGGATGGCAAGAGCCTTGGTCAGTATTTGAAAGCCTAAGGGTGGCAGGTGCAAGCCATCTCTAGTGAAGCAGCATGGCTTGTCAAGCATGTCATCCCAGGCTGACAGACACTGGATCCTCTTTGAATGACACCAGAAGCTTAGCCAATTGTTGAAATTGATAATTTTTTCTCTATACCGTGGTATCATTCTTGGTGAGGGCATGATGCTACTCAGGATCAGGGTCATACCGGCTTGGGCTATGTGATCAGAGAGCTCCTCCATGTCTCTTTTCATGTAGTCCAGGGAGGTATAGCTCAGGTCATTCACACCAACATGGACAATGACAGAGTCATTTTTGTACTTGTTTTGGAGTGACCTGAGTGCTTGTGTTATGTGGCAGATCCTGGCACCCAACAGGCAGCTAACAGTAACCTTCTCCTTGTTCAGCCTAGTGAGTGGGACGTTAGTGTGGCTGACTATAGAGTCACCTATTACTAGTGTGTTGGGTATGTTATTTTGCCTTAAGGGCTGTGATTGTGTGGCACACTGGTTTTGTGAAGTATGTGTTTCATGGTTTGTGCTGGGGGGGTGGAGGTTGCTTGGATGTCTGCTTTTGAGGTCTCTGTTGCTTTTGCAGATTTTTATTTAGAGCCTCCGAGTATGTTTTTGTGTATTTATGTGTGTTTTTTGCCGGTGCTGATTTCATAGGTCTATGCGAGACTGGTGGTGTGATGCAAGTAATTCCCTTCTCCTCTTGACTGCCTGGTCCAGTCTTGGGTTGAGAAAACTTAGCCTCCAGTTTGGCTGTATAATTGCATCTCTCACATGTATTAGTGTTTGGTGGTAGGAGGAGAGGGTTGTCTGTGTACATGAGGCAATTGTAACATTGCCTCAAAATGCCCAGATTCACCAGTTGGACCGGAGAGTACAATTGAAACTGCCCTTTGGACATGCCTGGATAGGTACAGTGAACTGTTTTACTGATTGGCTGGTAAGGACGAATAGAGAGCCTTATCCGCTCTACAGTATAGGGGGGTCTAGTGCTAAGGTTTATTAGTGCTTGCTATGAGTTTTGAGCAAGTGCCAGGATGAGAAGTGAATGGTTTGAGTGCTTAAGTTGAATGTTTGTCTAGTTCCAAGGGAAAAATTGAAGAGTAGACTTTGTGGAGCCGGGAATAGTTATACCCTAGCTAACTGGCGCTGCCCAGTGCGCAAAACCGCACAAATGCGGGTTTTATAGCAGGGAAATGAAAGAGACAGCAATTAGCCCAAAATGGCCAATAAACTACTAATTTCTGGGCTGAAACCACTCCTCCAGGGGCAGATAGGCTGCTCAAATCTCCCCCTCTCACAGTGAATAGAGAAACTTCTTTCTATTCAAGTAAGGTATGGGCAAACACAGAAACTTGTAACACAGCCCTGAATTCAGCACAAACCTGAAAACTGGACTATACTAGCTTAGAAAGGCAGGAAAACAAGTATATTTCTTTGTTTTTTTGTTTTTTTTTTTCAGAAAATAAAGCAGATACAATAAAAAAACACTTTAAATGCACAGAAATGGCTATCACACTTGAGTGTGTAGCCTACAACAGTAACAGGTAATTTAAATATTAAGAGATCTACAGCTATATCACACAACAAGAAGAATAACTGCAGTTGTACAGATTACAGAGATATTAAATCAAAATGCAAACAAAAAATGAGAATAGTCACTTATCTTTTTTTACTATCACAGCTGGCAGTAGGTCAATCTCTCTCTGCAGCAGCCTGAGCAACAGGTATATCTGATTTAAAACACAGGACAGAAACCAAACCAATTATAAAACAATACATATGCAGGAATACTTTGGCCAGATAAAACTAGTTCTGTAACTTTCTGCCACTAAGAAAACAGACAAGGCCTCCAGACAAAGGATTTCACTACAACTGAGGTCAACACTAAGATATACATCTATAACACACAAGAAAAAGAAGAAGTACAAGCGTACAGATTACAGAGATATTAAATCAAAATGCAGACAAAAAATGAGAATAAACACTTGTCTTTTCTCAGTATCACAGCTGGCAGTTGGTCAATCTCTCTGCAGCAGCCTGAGCAACAAGTATATCTGATTTAAAACACAGGACAGAAACCAAACAATACAGATGCAGGAATACTTTGGCCAGATGAAACTAGTTCTGAAAACTTACTGCCACTAAGAAAACAGACAAGGCCTCCAGACAAAGGATTTCACTACAGCTGAGGTCAACACTAAGAGATCTTCAGCTATAACATGCAAGAAGAAGAATAAGTATATTTGTACAGATTACAGAGATATTAAATCAAAATGCAGACAAAAAAATGAGAATAAACACTTATCTTTTCTCAATATCACAGTTGGCAGTAGGTCAGTTTCTCTGCAGCAGCCTGAGCAACAGGTATATCTGATTTAAAACACAGGACAGAAACCAAACCAATTATAAAACAATACAGATGCAGGAATACTTTGGCCAGTCTCAATCTATGAATAATAAAAAGTATAACAATAACGAAAAGTACAACAAAGCAAACTGCATACAGCATGAGATACTAAATAGCACAGGCAGGTAAGCATAGCTATGGACACAGTATGGAGATATTATAGACACAATATGCAAGGCAGTCAAATTGGCAAGCAGCCAAGCTATGCATTGTGAGGTTTGCAGCAGAGATTGGTTGTCATGGCAAAAAAAAAAAAAGTGTGTGTTTAAATACTATTTTTTGAAACTGGCTTCACTGATTTAATGATGTTTCCATTTAGTAACCTTAATTGTATAGAATGTATAAATATGTAACCTTAAGGTATCTCCCTTATACATTTGTATTTTTAATAGCTTTGTATAACTATGTTACTTTTTTGGAGCTTTTCTCCCTGGGTATATGCTGAAAACAGGCTAATTGCCCAGTTGGACATTACCCAGTAAGCAAATGTAAATAAATAAATAAATGAGAGTGTGTAGGGAATGAGAGAATGTGGTGGGATTAGGTGGATGGCTGGCATTAACATTTAGCAAATTTTAGAAGATGAACCTTTAATTGTGACTGAACTTTTGGGCCACTTGGCGGTGTGAACATTGGACACCCCAACCCCATGTACAAATGTGGGTAGATGTCCGTGCTGTCTTTTGTCATTAAATAAATGCAATGCATATTCATTCTTTTCTCAAGCACATTTTAAGTTAACGTGCATGTATTTACACTTAGCTTGGTGTTGAGGACTGGGTGAGATTTGTCAGTGAGAGGTACAAACCTCATTCCAGATGCAGTGCTAGGAAATGAAGAATAATCCAATTGCATAGCCTCTCTGTAGGCTACATGATACACACTGTAATGCACACTATAATGTACTGCAAGGATTAAAAAGCACAAGACCATTATGAATAAACACTCTTAACAGTTGTGCTTGCCCTCTTACACCTCCCAGTTTATGTCCTGTCGCTCTCAGTTCCACTTCCATTACTATTTAGCCGGGGTGTCTATTTCCCTCTGTCAAATTCTCAGTGTCTGGACACTCATAGAGACCTGGAACAATATCACAGACTGATTTAATAAATAAAACAGTATTTTCAAATTGCCTTCAGATAGAGTTTGACATTTACATCAATTTGGTACATAAATACAAAATATTCCCTCCACCTACTGTACCTGCTTCTGAATGTCCATGCGATCTGACATGCTAAAACTAGATTTGTCCAATTCCTTAAGGTCTGCTTTTCTGGTTTAGAAAATGTATAGGCAATCCAGTCACCAATATTTTGTGACTAAAGAAAGGGAATTACTATTTCCCTCTGTACTTGCATGATTGCTGAACACTGAGCTTCCCTCTCTCAGTCTTGAACCCATTTTTCCACCCCCTGGGGTATCAGCAGCATGAGAGTGAGAGCCAATGGTAGAGGCAGCTATACAAGCTGTTTCTGCCTACACTGGTATTCCAACAATGACTGTATTTCTAATGATGCTCGAACCCTACCCCTGATGGCTAATCTGAGCACCCCCATCACTGCAAGGCATCCTATACTCCCCTTGTATTTCCATCCACATGCAGTGATGGCTAACCTCACCAGCTTGAGAGTGCCAAGCTCATGTTCCCGTTCCAGACCATTTCAGTTCCATGCTCGCTAAAGGAAGCACTCACCCTCTCCCCAGGATGGGTGAGCAGGCCTTGTCTACTTACTCTCACAGTTTCCCTTACAATTCTTCCAGTGTTTCTGCTTCTGTTCAAACTCAGGTCTTCTGGTCTGCAGACAGGGCTTTATCTCTCTATGTTGCATACATGGGCTGCAAGTAAAATAATTTAACATTGTTATACTTTTATTTTAAATTTACTCTTCCTACATCCAGCAGAAAACTTACTCTGTGGGTGCCTAATACCAAATGTAATACTTGCAGTTTGAGGTATTGCTGGTTGCATAACTAATAGAACCCCTATATCGAAAAATACAGAAAATAAAAACTGTTCTCTTGTAAAGTGTACAGTGGTTATTGTTGAATAAATGAAAACATATGATGAAATCATACCTTTTAGTCATTCACTGAAAATAAAGTTCAGGTGTCTGATAACTTAAATCTGACACTTAATAAAGAAAGTTAAAGAAGTCATTGCCAAACCTACACTGACTGGTGAAAATGATATGTTTACACTCTATGTTATTATCATCTTCCTAGATTATTTTTCACTTTCAGTAGACGTAAGCACCATACATTGCTGGAAACTTTCTTGTAGCAATATGTACATACTTCCTTCTTAATTGATTCATTAATGTTAACAATACAAAGAGGCATATTTCTTTCAGAGTGAATACCTTACTTGAGCAGTAATTTGTCAAACTCAGACAATGTTTCTGGATATCCATTCAGTGAAAGCAGTCCCCTTTACTAAACAATGGTTTAGTTTTTCCTCAGAGTGAGTTTCTCTTTTGGTTGAATTGTGTTACTCACTGCTACAGGCTTCTGACCTGATGAGTGGTGATTAATGTGGTTGGCCCTTGAGTGCAACATCTTGTACTCCGAGACCAGTGTGGTGGAGAACTGTCCTTTTCATTGAGATGACTATAACTACCACATCAATAACAATACCCTAAGCTCACAGTCAGTGGTGACAGATCTGGGCACACAGGTTGACAGCACCCTTAACTTCGATCACCATGTCTACACAGTGCTAAAAAGGGCATTTTATATTGCTCATCTCATAAGTAAGGGCATTGCCTCCAGCAAAAAAAGGGGTTATAACCCCCTGTACTCTTGCCTCATCAGGCCAATAATAGAGTACAGCGCTCCCTTTGGTATGTTCCTTTCCAAACACCTGCAGGAATTGGAGAGACCACAAAGGTTCATTACAAAGAAAATTCACTGTTTTCAAGATTTGCCTTCTGTGGACAGATTGAAATCATTGTCACTTAGCTCTGTGTCTTACAGACTACTCAGAGGAGACCTGTGCCTTGCATACAGAGCAATCTCTGACCCAGCTTTAATGGAAATGCTGCACATTCACAAGTCAAATGGCACATGGGTCACTCACTCAAAGGACCTTAACCTAGAATGTGATATCAACAGAACTTGCTGGAGGGACATATTTGTCTCCCAGAGGTTGCCCCACATTTGGAGCAAGTTTTATTTATTTATTTATTTATTTACAGCAAAAAAAGCAGGCTAAAATCCAGGGAGTAGAAGCTGTGCTTAATAAAATAGGAAATATCACCAAAACACAGTATAAAGCAACAGCTACCATGCAGAGTTCAGTCCAGGAAATGTTGCAAAATCACATAAAACCCAAGGAATAACCAGTCCGTAGTAAAAATCTAAATTGTTGTTTATTAGTGCACTCAGTAGGTTAGCGCTTTCACAAGTTAGCTTCTTCAGACCATATAACTGAGTGAAGACCAAACATCCATTTTAAAAACATGTATCACCAATCAGATTCTTACACGTCATGAATGGCTCATTAATTATTAAATGCATTATAAAATCACATATAAATTCCATTACATCATTTAAACATCAAACTATTCCTAGAAAATGAATAAACAATCTAAAAGTGCATTTAAATGAACACTCAAAAAACAACCTTTAAAAGTCAGAAACATTATCCTAATTACGATTATTGACTTCATGTACCTGACATATAAAAACTATTGAAAAATAAATAATAAAATTATATATATATATATATATATATATATATATGAATAGAAATGTATATATATGAAAAAAGATGTAACGAGTAACATCTATCTAACCTTCAACATTTTGGTCCGAAGAAAGGGCTTCAAAGAAACCCTTTCATTCAGACCTTTACCCGCATCAGCATGTAGTCTGATAATTCAGTTGGCCTCTCTTTCTTCTGTCAAAGCACTAATATTGCCACCCCTTATACCTAAATGTACCACTTCAATGACCACAAACTCAAATATGTGTTCGTGTCCCATGGACATGACATGTTTCGCTAGTGCATTAGTCACTGTACCTGTTCTAATATTGTATAAATGCTCTCTTATTCTGTGTCTGAATTGTATGTCAGTCTTTCCTACATAGAAAGACTGACATGCTCCACAGACAGCCAGATAGACCACATGTTCCGTTCCACAGGTGGCTACACAATTAAACCTAAATTCTCTCCCTGTATCAGGATGTATAAATGTGTTAATGCGTCTAACATGTTGACAGAAGTTGCACTTACCACAAGGTGTGGTACCTACTATGTCTCCTCTGGCTTCCCTAGCATTTTTATGACATAATATTCTCTTTATATTTCTCTTATTTTTAAAACTAAATTTTGGAGTGTCCCCTATATATTCTTTAATTTGTGGGTCAGTCATCAATACTCCCCAGTGTTTTTGAAAAATGTTTATAACATTATCCTTATCACTAGTAAAGTACATGGGAATTCTCACTGTGTTATCTGCTTCTGTTAACCATTTCAAACTATTTGAATGGCTTGAAAAATAGGGCTTAGCTCTGTCCTCTCTCATTGCATCAATGGTGGACAAACCTTCATCAAGATCAGCAGTGCTATGACCACGTTTCTCAAACCTCTCTCTAAGATCTGACATTCCCTTAACAAAACCTTCTTCAGTATTGTTCAGCCTCGAGACACGCATCCCCTGTCCCTTAACAACATTACGAAAAACGTAATTGGGATGCATGCTCCTTCTGTGAAGTAATGTATTTCTATGACAAACCTTTCTAAAGACACATTGTAGTGAAGGAACCATCCTCCAATCTCTCTACAAAAACATCCAAAAATGCAACTTTTGTATATGAAAATTTCATAGAAAACCTAAGGTAATTTGTAATTTGATTAATCGCATGAACAAATTCATCAAGTTCATCTAACCCACCATTCCATAAGAAAAAGGCATCATCAACAAAACGTTTATAGAAGACCACACTTCTCTTAAATTGTTCCATCACAAATAATTGTGACTCCTCCTACATAGCTAAGAACAAGTTGGCGTAGCTATTAGCACATGAAGTGCCCATAGCCACGCCATTAAGCTGAGTGTAGGAAGTGCCATCAAACATGAATAGATTATTCTCAAGTATGGTCTCTAAAAATAGACACAATAAATCAATAAATTTACAATCATAATCACTGTGCCTTTCTAAATAGCATCTCACAGCAGCCACCCCTTCATCATTCGGAATAATGGTGAATAAGGACTGGACGTCGAGGGTTACTAATACAAGTTCCAAATTATTAATATCAGCACTATCACAAAAGACATATAGCTCTTTCAGAAATTGTTGCGTGTCTTTCAAAATAAAGGAATTAGAATCCACTATAGGTCGCAAAAACTTTTCTACATATAACGAAAGGGGTTCCGTGCACCATCCCCTCCCAGATACTATAGGCCTCATGGGTGGGTTAATGCCATCTTTATGGACTTTGGGTAACCCATGTATAACAGGTAGGAAGGGGTTTTCACTATAAAAGTACTGAAATAAGTCTCTAGTAATAATTTCACACCAAACTAAGTCATCCAACATGTTTTTGACACTTTTAACTCATCTGAGTATGAAGTCTTGATCTATCTGTTTATAAAACTTCGCATCACTCAACATATTAACCATAGAACAATTATAATCAACAGCATTCATGACAACAGTTGGGCTGCCTTTTTCTGCTGGCCTTATACTAATACTTAAGTCATTCTGCAGCCTCTTTAAAGCTTCACACTCATCCACACTCAAATTATTTCTAAGGCCTTGCATGTGTTAGCCACAATTGTAGTACTTAAATAAATCTTCTTTTACTAATTTGTCAAATGCTTGAAGCAGAGGATGACTATTAGGCATATACATACTAGACCTCTTAAAAGTACTTGACTTTTCCATGTGAGTGTTTCCCATCTCTAATTTCAAAGTAACATTTCTAACAAACATTTTAAGGTCAACAATAACATCGGTTAATTGGCTCTTACATGTGGGTATAAAGCCAAAATCTTTATTAAGAATAGATTTTTCAAAAGTGTCCAAAGTCCTTTTTGAAATGTTCCATACTAAGTCGTCCCTACCTGATTCCACATTTTCTTTAATGTGTGTCCATTGCCTTTCTCTGAGGGAAACCTCCGTTTCTGTCTCCCCCGACTTATTGATCGTGCTCTCTTTAGACCCCTTTCTTCTGTAGTGATCGGTAGAGGAAACCGATGAAAATTTACAACTTTGTTGTTCATTTCTGGATCCCTAGTTGTAACTGTTCTAGTCACACCTTTAGGACAAATGTCTGATAAAGAGGTCTCATTTGCAGCAGTGGGACTAAGTAATTGAATTTCATCCCTTTGTACCACTGAACAGTTACTTTTTACTAAACCAGTTTCAGTCCGTTCTGTTGTGACAACAATTTTTTCTGTGTCTATGGACTGAACATCTTTATTGGCTACTGCATTCAAAGCTACCGGTGTACTTTGACTACCATAGGTAGTCGCATCTTTAGTTCTTCACGGTTTAAACATTGTAGCTCTCTCACCTTGTGGGCCATTATTGTTAACAACTCTAGGCCAAGTGAATACATTACCAAGTTGGAAATCCCTGACATCTCTGTCAATTTTAGCTTTCTTTTGTAACAGTAACCTCCTCTCAAAAACGGAGACACTATCCAATAGTGCCTCCATAGAAGCATTCACATTAGTCTTATTAAACTGTTTATATAAATCCATTTGCTGTTTGCAAATAGATTCCCTGAGGCAATCTTCCTCAGGTTTAAAATAATCTATCAACAGAGTCATATATTTCATACTAACCTCTAGACTGAGCAACTGCCATTTCGCCAGGAGGTTGGGGTATTGAGTCCCATAAGTTGGCATTTTGAGTACACATAAACCCCTTGGAACAATCTGTTTGGAAATGCATGCTTCAAAGTGCTGCCTCTGCAGCTGTAGCTGCTTTAACATGACAAAATCTGTTTCCAACTTGTCTATCGCCCTCTTCAGGTCTTCATAATCCACATCTATAGCCTCATCCACCTCACCTGTGGAAGTGGTTTGATATGAGAGCAAAGGATTATTAGCTTCAGACACCATGCTGAAAAACCTTTCATAGGAGTTAGAACTTATATCTTGTCTGTGTTGACTTGATTCGGCTCTGCTGTTCAGCTTGGAACCCATCTGTATAACCTCAGGTCTGTAGTTCAATTCAACTACAGTAGTTGAACCTTCTGCCATGTCACCGTGGAAAGATGCAGCCACTAAAAAGTAAAGGAAATATACAACAAAAAAGCAGGTTAAAATCCAGGGGGTAGAATCTGTGCTTAATAAAATAGGAAATATCACCAAAACACAGTATAAAGCAACAGCTACCATGCAGAGTTCAGTCCAGGAAATGTTGCAAAATCACATAAAATCCAAGGAATAACCAGTCTATAGTAAAAATCAAAATTGTTGTTTATTAGTGCACTCAGTAGGTTAGCGCTTTCACAAGTTAGCTTCTTCAGACCATATAACGGAGTGAAGACCAAACATCCATTTTAGAAACATGTATCACCAATCAGATTCTAATGATGTAATGGAATTTATATGTGATTTTATAATGCACTTAATAATTAATGAGCCATTCATGATGTGTAAAAATCTGATTGGTGATCCGAAAGCTTTATCTAATAAAGTTCTTGGTGTGGTATCGTGGTTCAATATTAGTGCTTTGAGAGAAGAAAGAGAGGTCAACTGGATTATCAGACTACATGCTGCTGTGGGTAAAGGTCTGAATGAAAGGGTTTCTTTGAAGCCCTTTCTTCGGACCAAAAGGTTGAATTTTAGATAGATGTTACTAGTTACATCTTTTTTCACATATATATATATATATATATATATATATATATATATATACATTTCTATTCATATATACATAATTTTATTATTTATTTTTCAATAGTTTTTATATGTCAGGTACATGAAGTCAATAATCATAATTAGGATAATGTTTCTGACTTTTAAAGGTTGTTTTTTGAGTGTTCACTTAAATGCACTTTTAGATTGTTTATTCATTTTCTAGGAATAGTTTGATGTTTAAATGATGTAATGGAATTTATATGTGATTTTATAATGCACTTAATAATTAATGAGTCATTCATGATGTGTAAGAATCTGATTGGTGATACATGTTTTTAAAATGGATGTTTGGTCTTCACTCAGTTATATGGTCTGAAGAAGCTAACTTGTGAAAGCGCTAACCTACTGAGTAACTAATAAACAACAATTTTGATTTTTACTACGGACTGGTTATTCCTTGGATTTTATGTGATTTTGCAACATTTCCTGGACTGAACTCTGCATGGTAGCTGTTGCTTTATACTGTGTTATTTATTTATTTATTTATTGCATTTGTTTACCGGGATAGGTCCACTGGGCCTAAAAGAGCCCATTTTCAGTGGAGGCCCAAGGAGAAAAGCTCCAATGAGATATAGAAAAAATATAAACATTAATTAGTACAGAAGCAGAAACAGTGTTACAGATAGTAAATATAGTAACACATACAGAATATATACATAAAAGCAGGAATCTAGTTTGTTTGATTACAGTAATATATACAGAAAATATACATTAAAGCAGAATTCAATTAATTCAATCAGAGTGGTAGAAACAGAGATCAGTATTATTGTACTAGTATCAACAAGTGACGATAAAAATAAATATGGAGAAAATATCATCAGTCACTAGTAGCAAAAGATAAAGGAGTTTAGTAATCATATAAGGAGAGTGAAGAGGTTAGGTTATAGAGCAGGAACATAGCCAGGAAGAGTTGAGATGATTTTTCAGTATTCGTTTGAAGGTGGTGGTGCTGCCTGTGTTTCTTATAGAAGGTGGAAGTGAGTTCCATAGTTTGGCAACAGTGAAAGAATAGAGGAGTTGACTAGCAGGTAAGGTGGGCTTATCTACTTTTAAAAGTAGATGATTTTCAGATCTTAGATGCCTGCTGGAATGGTATTTGGCAAGTAGAGTTGAGAGAGCAGGACAGTATGTGGGTCTGTAGATTATTTTGTGCACAGTAGTTAGTTGGGTGAATGAGAGATGGTGGGGGAGTTCTAGCCACCCTAATTGTTTCAGTGACTTACAGTGGTGGGATGAGAATTTGGCCTTGGTGGCAAATTTTGCTATTCTGTTGTAGCACACAGCAAGTTTGGATTTTGTAGAACTTCGGATATTAGTGAGGAGAGGGGCACTATAAATAAGAGAGGGCAGTGGCAGCTGGTGACTTCAAATCAAAGGGGGGCTGCAGGAGACAGCTGAATGGGTGGGGTCAATGGGAATGGGTGTGGCCAACTAGAAAGGGGAGGGGCTATGCTCAAAACCACAACAACTGTAACTTTAATTAAATACTCTGCCCTGGGTGCCAAACCATCATTATGAGAGTCCAATCAAGACAAAATGAAGTGTAGAAGAAAAAACGTATTTCAATCCATTGGCTGCATGACAGCTTACTTAATATCGAGATGGAAACAAAAAGGTTGTGAGGCATGAAAAAATAAATTACTTTTTAAATACAATACTGGAATGCTAGTCAAAATCAAGTATAAGAAAAACAAGCAGCACTCAACTCAAACCACTTCTCCTTGTACTCCAGTTCTAATTATAATTTCTATTCAGCTTTATTAAAGTACCAAGTTACATGCTGAAAGTAGCAATCTCTGTGATACCCCCACTTGTAAAAATGTTTCTTATCCAAAAAAGACCTGCTGCCTGACAACAACTATCTACTTGTTTCATGGGCAAAACATGATCAAAGTAAAAAATGAAAAGCAATCATGAAACAAGCTCAACATACATTGCTTAAAGGATTACTGCATATAATATGGACCACACATGATAAATTGGAATTCTGTTTAGTTTGCAGGTAAAGCCTGTAATGAGCTCTTAAAATAATGTAATCCTGTCCTTTATTACAGATACCGTCATATGCTTTTCAATACCCAAGGCTTATATGTTATCTAGTTATGCATGGCAACAACAGAAAGGCTTTCAATGTTGGCAATTCTTTAACAGTATGCTTATTAAAACTTACTTGCATCTTACAATCTCAGACAAGCTTACCAGATGGTCATTAAAGCACTGCTGCTTAAACACAGAGCAACAGGCACTTTCTGAATAATAATAGGCATAAATCAACAGTATAAAAGTATGACAGAAACCAGAACATTCTGCAAAATCAAGGACAGATGAAAAGCCATTGTAGTACTTGTGTCTACCTTGAATGAGGGGATAGTCTGCACATTTACACTGCATAACTGCTCCTTGCCTTGCTTGGACACATCCAGTCACTACATGGGGGACTGGGGTGCAACAAGTATGCCACAATTTGAAATGTCTCTGGCTGACTGCGATGGCCCTGACACATTTATCATACCTCTCAACCTCAGAGCAAGAAATCTGAACAAAGCCATACATAGAAGTGGACAAAGGCCCAAAAATAAGGACAATTTTTGTAATATTGCTCTTATAAACTTAGAAAGATAATAGAATAGTAGGTCTTGCATTAGTATGGATTTTCTGAAGGGTATGAAATCTGAAACTCAAATGTCTGTCATTATTTTCTAACTTCAGTCTTTAATGATTTGCCACTAATTTGCCAAAAAAACCCACAATTTTATGAAAAATGGACCAAAAATATGATTCAAAAATATAAAATAGCCACACAATACAGCTGGGAACCTGTCAAAGAAGGGACACTTTTTAATATTAGTACTGCTAACTTGAGCAGCTGACAAAATAAAAGAATCTACATGCATTTCTGAAATAAAAGTAATCTGTAACTGATTATTACAGTTATTTACTAACTGTAAACCCTCCATGTTTTCTTCCAAAATTGCCATTTTGCAGAGGGATTATTAGGAGAAAAGCAACATTTTGAGCCAAAATGGGGGACAGTTGAGAGGTTTGGATATACCTAATTCTATAAAGCAATTTATCTGCATGTACCTCTCAACCTGTTAATGCAGGAAATCTGGACAAGGCCAAATATATGGGGGGAACATATAAACAGTACTAAAAATTGCTCTTGTATAAACTGAGACAGTTGATCGAATAACAGGTCTTGCTTTAGCATGCATTTTTCTGAAGGTTATGAAATCTGAAACTCAGTGTCTGTCATTATTTAATGACTTCATTCCTAAATGATTTGACAGAAAACCACAAATTTTATGAGGAACAAACGAAAAATAAGCAAAAATCTATTCATTCTGCAAAAATCTGGACAGTTGAGAGGTATAGTTCAGCCGGGGCTGTCTTTGAGTTTGCTGACCTTCTCCCCTCACAAAATCATGTTCGAATGGAGCTTCACCCCCTACAGCCATTCCAATGAACCATTACTTTGCTATTTCACCCCATTTACCATAACCACTAATGTGCATACTGCTTTACTTCTGCGCTGATTTGGACTTCATTTAAAAGTTTTATTTTGCATTTTACAGCGCAAACACTAATAGATATCATATCTGCTAAACAAAGCAATGCAGTCTCACAATGAGAACAGACTTAGCATTAAAACTTCTCTGCCCTTGAAAACTCACAATCACTGAAACAGCATTGAAAACCACATTCAAAGAAAATACATTTTGCAAGTGGCAGATTAATTTTAGGTTTGGGCTGTTTTCAAGTCACAGGCCCTTTGCACATGAAACATACACATGCTCTTTCATACACCTTCCTGACTGTATTAAATTATATTCCTTGAACAATACACTACAGTTTTAGAGGGTGTTTTAAATTTATTGTTTTGAAATTTTTCCAGTAAACAATAAAACAAAATGCATGCACCAGTAATGACAAAACTGCCCAATTCAGAACATTGCCATCATGAAAGTCTACTCAAACTTCTACAGTCCACCAGTATCAGTACATATGCACAATCTCTGAAGAAGTAAAAGTCATCTAAATAATTCCACATTAAAGAGATCTGTAACTAATGAAGAGGTTGCTGCTAGCAAACAACTTTGTATTTCATTGTTTCATCTACAAATAAAGTGCCTGTTACCCTTGAGGAATAAATTGCCTATCTTACACTAAAACAAATCATAAGCTAGCAATATTGCAATAGGGAATGGATGCCAAACTGATAGCAGGTTCATAGTTACTAGGTATCTTTGCCAAAAAGGAGTGCAGCATCCACCCCTTTTGCAACACAGTACAGTATCAGCAATGCCTCTATCTACTGTGGGAGCAGAACACACAGCCTTCTGCATCAAAAGCAAGTATACTATCTGTTGTGCTATTAACAATGCAAGCAGACTCAGCATAAGCAGCACTAAACTTTTGCTCCCCTGCAGCTCTCAGCTCTTTGTAAAATCTACTCACTCAGTTGTATCTCTGAACTTTGCAAAGAAATCTGGAAAAAGCCAAAGTTTATTGTGGGGGGGGGGGGGGCAAAAGCCCAAAGGACACATTTTAAACATTGCTTGTATAATGTTGGAAAGTTGCTAGAATAAAATGATATGTTACCACCATACATTTCACTGCCAAGCCTTAAACCCAAGACCCTGTGCAAAACAGTCAGAGCAACATACCACTATGCCAAATCAGCTGTTTTGTGAAAGAGGAAGACAGAAACTTAAATGGCTACCATTTAGTGAATTCAGTTATCACCATAGCACAGCTGTCAACCTCTTAGCACAAAACACCTGAACAAAGCCAATAATGGGTGAATACAGCCCCCAAACATTCAGTGAATTCAGTTCTCACTATAGCTCTCAACCTCTTAGCAAAAAAACACCCGGACAAAGCCAGTAATGAGGGAATATAGCCCCCAAACATATTTAGTGAATTCAGTTCTTACCATAGCTCTCAACCTTAGCACAAAACCTGGATGAAGCCAATAATGGAGGAATACAGTCCCAAAATAGGGACAAATTTCAAATATCCATCTTATACACTTAGAAAATTGCTAGAATAAAAGCTTTTGTGTTACCATGCACTTTCTGAAGAATATGAAGTCTGATATTCAAATGCATGTCATTTTTAACATTTGTTAACCAGGAAAGCCTGACTTGGAACAAAAGCTAATTTTTAGCAGAGGCCCAGGGAGAAACACTCCAGACAGACACATGTCTTTGTAAGATGGGAGGACACTGGAGGAAACAAAAACAGGGAGGGCATACAGACTCCACACAGAAGGTAAGGCAAGCTAAGAATCAAACGAGAGAACATGTAGCTGTCAGGCAACAATGCTACCACTGCACCAGTGCACTACTGGCTTTACAAGGACACAAAAACACAGACACCACAGATTTTATGAAGAACAGAACAAGTATGAAGGAAAAATCTGCAACATTTTTACAAATGGTGGTGGGTAGGGAATTCAGGCTCTTGCCACCTGGGCCCAAGGTACAGAGTTCAAGCCTTATTCTCTACCCACCACCATGTAGCACCTGGGGCATTTCACACATGCACACACACACACACACACACACACACACACACACACACACACACACACACACACACACACACACACACACACACACACACACACACACCGTACCTGGGACTGGTCTGTTTGTTGCAGCTCTAAGTCCTTCCTTGCACTAGAAAGCCCTGCAGCACTAAATCCTACCTTTGTTAGCACTATGTCTTTCCTTGCACTAGAAAGCCTGTGAGATGTCCTTCCCCACTGAGACTCCCAGCCTGCTGATGTTGCAGTCCAAGTCCAATCCCTTTCCAGTGACAGTCTATGCAGTTACAACTGCATAGACTTCTGGGATCTCTGCACTTGAATGCTTCATGATCTGGACTGCTGCTGAGACAGTCTGTGCATGCCCCAGACTGGTTCAGCAGCAGTCAGGATATCGGAAATGCTGCTAGTGTGCATGCGTGAAGGTCTGCTACTTGCAATCATTTTTTTATTTTCTTTCTTTGTATTTTATTTTACTTTCTTTCTTTTTTTACAGCTGGGGGGGCTGCAGTCCAGCAGTCCAATAGCACGGGCCACCCATGAGAGACAGTAATAAAAAGGTAGTTGCAAGGGTTTGTCCAGTAGAGAGGCTAAGAAAGTGTTGGTGCCTGTAGAACATACCAAGCTTTTGGTGTGTTTTTTTGATGTGACTGTTTATGTGTAGGTCAAAGTTAAGGTTTTCATCTATAATAATGCCTAGTAATTTAGTGCCTAGTAATTTAGTTTTTCTATTCATGTTAAACAAAGCCCCTTGTCGGCACTATTTAAGAGTAATTTGGATGATTGAATGGGTAACTGGAAAATCACCCTGGGGTTTCCACCTGTGTCCCTCTTGGACAGGGACAATAGGTGCTGATTTTAGTGTCTGCTTGAACCAGACACCCTTGGGAATACAGGTTGAACTTGGATAGGCTTGTAAGGGCCTTGGGGCCGTTAACCTAGTAACCTCCTATGATCCTTATGATGGGTATAAAAGCTGGGTGGCACAATCCTTCCTTGAGAATTTTTTTTTTTTTTTTTGTGAAAATTTTTTTCTGGTTCATTGTAACAACTTTTGAATGAATGTTATTTTGAGAAATAGGTTATATGTTCATAGGTAGTGACTAGGCATGCTGTAAAGGATACCATTGAACAGTCTAATTTCCCAAGTGCCCCAGAGCATTGTCTGGCTTAATAATTTGCTCAGAATCACACTGTAGATAAAATGAAGTTGGGATTCAAACCCTGAAATACAGGAAGCAGTTTGTTGACAACTCATACCTTAATCCTCTGTGTTAACTGCCAGATAAATCTTACTACAACTGGAGTAAACTGCCCTATTTAACAGGATCCACTTAAAAATTCCAAATAGCTAGCAAATGAAACCTATCACAACAAAACCTACACATCAGAATCAGAACTGGTCATATGCTAGCAAAGTGACACTTCCTGATTTGAAAACAAGAATAAAATATACACTAAAGTGGAAGGAGGCAAATACCCTGAGCCTCCAATATGAGAGGATGTACCCTGCACAACCTCCAAAGTTAGTATAATAACTTTGGGATTATAGTATATCAAGCAGTAGTACAAGAATTTTGGAGAATTTGCTTCACTAATACATGTCCTCCAACAAGAAACTGTTAATAAATAGGAGTATCGATATGATGTGCTTGGGAAGAATGCCAACTTCAATTTCTCATGTTTGATAAAACATATTTTGGAAAGAACAACATTCAGACAATGGCAAAATTCCAGCTCCTATTATGTTAATTATCTACCATGAATGCATTTTTAACATGGCCTTAACTCATACCTCTGAACCTCTTAGAACAAGAAATCTGGACAAAGCCATAAATAATGGTGGGGGGGGGGGGCAAAGGCATCAAAATAGGGACAGTTTTTAAATATTGCTCTTACAGACTTAGAAAGTTGATAATGTAAAATGTTTTGCATTAGTATGAATTTTCTGAAGGTTATGAAGTCTGAAGATTAAATGTGTGTCATCATTTTCTCAACTGTCAAAGATTTGTCAATGATTTGCCAGAAAAAACACAATTTTATGAGAAACACACTAAAAATATGAAGGAAAAATCTGGGCATTCTGGGAAAATCTGTACAGTTGAGAGGTATGCCTTGACTATTTAACAGGTATGAAAAGAAAATACAGTCTGCAAGGTGAACCTGTGACCCACTTCAGATAATTGCATTTAGGTATTTACACCTATAGAGAATATAAATCCCAAGCATAAGTTCTGCAGCTGCTCACTTCCATTCCCACTTCTGGTCTCTCCAGCACCCGTGTGGCTTGTTGAACAGAGGTCATTGGGGATGCAGAAAGGACGTTATCCCTTTACACCTTGGGGCCAGCCTTTCTGGAGCATAGCAATTTTGATGTTGAGACTTCAAAACAAAATGACACAGTTTTGCGAAACTGTGCAAATATTTTAGGAATGATGTGGAGCAAAATAAAAAAAAGTGAAGGCCTATATGTGGAGACACTAAACAGTTCTGAGAAATGAAATATGTTTGCATAGACATTCCAGGCTAAAAATGCCAAAGGGATTCCAGAAGAGGTATATCAATATAGTATATGAAGTCCATTTAGGAATAGTGAAAACTATTATGACAGTGATGAGGGAGAAAATATGGCTTTCCAGTATGAGTGAAATTACTGAGAAAATTCTGAACGACTTTGTTGTGCCAGGCAAATACATGACACAAAAAAGCATTTCTCATTCAAATTTCTGAACTTGTAAAGGAACCAAGGACTATATTGAGCAGTGAAATTATTCTCAAGGATAGAGCAAGCAATGCTTATTAGTACATTAATTACTACTTGAGGTTCCCTGTTGCAGAGCTATTGTTTTCCACAGCCTCACATATAGGGATACATAGTCTTCACAAAATATTTGTAAGTTCTGGAATGCTAGTACAAGACTATGTTGGTAAAACAAGAGCTGAGACTTAGCACAAAGTTCTCAGCGTGCTAATTAGTGCATGTCTCCATCTTCAAGCTATAATAGGGCATGTATTTTGGGCAGTGACTGAAAGAATGACATCACAGATGCAAGTGGCACAAATGTTAGCTGGGCTTACACCATAGCAGTCCAGAAGCTGATAAAAGTGCAGCCACTTCTACTTTATATTGAGCGGAGTCAAGTGAGATAGTTTAGACACATTGTAAAATGTTCCATTGGGCATTCCCAGTGGGAGATAGACCACACATAGCCTACTGAGATGGAAACCATTGGCAGACCCAATACACACTGGAGGGAACTTCATCTCTTAGCTTGAATCACACTATGTAAGGATCCCATAGGATTAGCGGGAGCTCTTTTTGGTACTGGGAAAAACCTCATTGACCTTACATGGCTTGCTAAGCATGTGATTCCAGCTGGAAAAAATGATTTAGAAAAATAAATGAATGAGTGATAAATATTCTGGATAGTTTACTGATCATGGCCCATTTGCCAAAGTTAGAGTCCTTGAAGAAACTATTAAAACCGAATGTAGGCAAGATAATCATTCAGATGGGATTCATTGTAAACTTAAGGGTAGTGATAGTTAAGCTGTTTATAAATTTATTTAACATTTGTTTACCAGGAAAGTCCAACTTGGAACAAAGACAATTTTCAGAGAAGGACCAGGGAGAAACACTCCAGACACATGTCTTTGTAACATGGGAGGAAACTGGAGTACCCAAAGAAAACCCACACAAACGCAGGGTGGATATGCAGACTCCGCACAGAAGGCACTCCAGCCAAGAATCAAATTGGAGAACATCTTGTTGTGAGGTGACAATGCTACCACTGCACCACTGTGTCATCCATCTCTGGTAGATTGCTGGAGGATGTGGTGTTAGTGTTACAGCTGAAATGGCAGCCAAGAATCCACTTAACAAGAATATCCATGTGAAGCAGAGTTCCTCCCTAACCCAATTCAAGTGCAAACTGGACAATTGGATGGGGAACAGGAAATTTATTGCTGGTTTGGCAGCTATGCCTCTAATGAACACAGGCAACTTGTAAATGGTTCATATCTCAGGCCCTAGCTTGTAAATGTTACATCTCTCAAGCCTCTGCTTACAGTTATCAAGGGTGTCAGAACTTGCCAGGGATTTGGGATGCATGGCTAGGCTTAAAAATACACTTGTGGTCATTAGCCTAGTAAACACCTATGAACCTATAAATGAGCAAGACATTGGAGAGAAACTACAGACTAGTCAATAATTCACTCCTTGTAGGAAAATGATTGACTAAATTCTGCAATAAATAATTACTTAATGCACATAGAAGCAAAGACAGAGGTGAAGCACAGGGCATGACATGATATTGATTCAGGGCAGGAACAGACAGAAGGCAGGAATGAGGTGGGGTGTTAACAAGCAATGTAACACAGAGCTAAAAAAGGTATATGCTAAAAGTATTCCACCTATTAGTGGGCCACAATTCAACAGACCCTATAAAAAGTAAGATTCATAATAAAATACAGATGGAAATAGTGAGGAGTTTATGATGAAGAACATTAAGCTATTATTTTTGTATACATGTATGTATGTGTTATTAAGCAGATTGTTGAGCTAGTTTGGAGTCCAGTTTCACTGGAGGAGTAGGGAAACCTCCAGGCATAAACTACATAGTAGAAGAAGGTAAGTAAAATAAATGAAAAAAAAGTGTAACCGAGTAATTGTGCAGAGCTATTGGTTGCTAACTTATTTCATTATTGGACCAATCTTTTAAAAGTTTGCATGAGGCACATTGCAGCAGGACTAGATGGCACAGGATGTGCTGTGTAGTTCATCTCATATGCAGATCTTTATCGTGAACAAACAGACATGCATTTCCTTTCAGGTTCTTTGCAGTTACACCTGTATATCGTTAGCAATGAACAATGCAGTACATTCTAATTAACTTATTTATTCACTGATGAGTTCCTGCCTTATTGACTTCATTTACCTGTTATGTTACTACATTTTTGGATAATCTGCTGCCTTATGACATTTTCAAGTGTTAGCTGAAGACCGTAGCCTACACCTCAGATGTAGTTCTGTCATGTGTTGTTAAATAGCAGTGTTACTTCTAGCCTGTTAACATCTATTTATTGATGACCACTTCCTGTTTAGTTAGTACTGCTGGGCAAGCAGTATAAGCAGTGTGTGACACATAGCTGTTCCTCCTTCCTTCCTCATGGTTGATACACGACAAGAGGGGACTACTAGGTACGATACAAAATACTATAAAAATCGGTTAGGAGTGACATTTTATAATAGTACAACATTAATGTACTATATTTAGCCTATTATTTTGCTGGCACTATAGAGCAGTTGTTAATTGCTGGGCCAGTCCTGGTGGTGTACTGGGAAATGTCTAACAATAGCTTTGACTTAGCTAGCAAATAATCCACTGAGTTCAGTAACCACATCTTTTTGGGTCTTAATTTAGAATAGGATGTTGATATTTTTACAAATTTTCCATGGTAGTCAATTCTGACTGTGCTAAGATTCATTAAATGTTGATTACGTACCGAGGTGTAATAATGCTTCCTGGTGTTCCTGATTAGATGCTTGCATTATTGCTGAGTTCATAGGTTCATAGGTTCATAGGTAGGTACTAGGCTATCTGCCCGAAGGCATTTATAAGCCTAGCCAGAATGTATTCGCTTTCACCACCCTGTTAGATTAGTTCCCTGTGCCTCTGTCGAGCAGAGCCATTGAAGTGATCCCTGGGGTAAACTTTCTGTTTCCCATCCTCTCGTCAAGGTTTCACTTGAAGAGTGCTAGCGAGGAGCTCTGCCTAATGTAGATTGGAATCTTGTTCCAAAGCATGGGAAGTCTCTGGGACAGGAATCTATCCCTCCAGCACATCCTATTTATTGTTCTGGTGAGGTTTAGAACCCTAGAGCATGTGGCTCGAGGAGATAAGGTTTTCTTTAGGTGGAGCATGTCTATCAGTTCTGGGTTGGACATGTCCTTGTATGTCAGGCAGAGATCACCTCTGAGCGGGCGATATGCAACCAAGTACAGCTGGAGTTTCTTCAGTTGATGTTTGAGGCCAGTGATCTTCTTGGTGAGGTACTTCTGTGGTCTTTCCAGCTGTTGCAGGTGTCTTGTAAGGTACATCCCAAATGGGGAGTTGTACACTATGATGGGTCTGATGAGTGATGAGTAGAGGGGCACAAAGACCTCTTTTGATCTGGATGCAAACCCTTTTGTGATTAGGTGGGCCACATAGAAGGATTTTCTAACCACTTTGGCAATGTGATTATCAAAGGAGAGATTACTATCTACTTAAGTCCCCAGATCCCTTATTATGTTTCCCGTATTTAGGGGACTACCACCTATGTGGTAGTTTGTAGGTACTTTATTTTTTCCAAAGGGAATGACTATGCACTTTTTGGCATTTAGCTTGAGACCATGATTTTGACACCAGGTATCCATCACAGTGAGACCCTTTTGGAGGATGTCTGTGTCAGCTGGAGAGTCAATTATAGCCCCACGTTTGCAGTCGTCTGCGAACTTGGTCAGCCATAGTCCTCCTGTGCTTGCCTGTACCTCTGAAAAGTATATGCCAAACAGGAGGTGTCCTAGGACTGAGCCCTGGGAATGCCACTTGTAATCGGTTTAGAGTCAGACCTAGCTCCCACAACTCTCACCATAGGGGTTCTGTCCATGAGCCAATTGGCAACCCATCTTGTGACATAGGGGTTTATGTTCAGGCTGGTGAACTTGTCTATAATTCCAGAATGGGGAATGGTGTCAAAGGCCTTTGTGAGGTCTAGGTAGGCTGTATGTATCACCTTTCCCTCATCTATATCCTTGGTAACTGTCCCAAAGAAGTCCACCAGGTTTAGTAGGCATGATCTGTCCTTAACAAAGCCGGTCTGGGTAGGGTCCAGTGTTTGGAGGTTCCCACATATGATTTTTTTGTCGAATGTATCAAGTCACATTGTCTCCATATTTTGTCTCTGTTAACTAATGCTTGATTGATTGCAGGGGTCATCCTGGTTAATGCTTTTGTTTTTATGAAAAGCTATATTCGCCGTGGCACCATGTTCCAAAGACCCAACAGTGCACTGATTAAAATATGTATAGAAGGAGTGAGTTTATTGGTAACCAACTAATACTGTTAAATGATGAGAGGAAGTGTTCCTGTCTGATATTTTTAAGCATTGCAATTGCATTGTTATGCCTGCTGGCAAACTGTTGCAAGTTGACAGTAAAAACATAAGTAAATTGCATAAAAACTGTTTGGCAGATCTAAAATTTCTATTCTGGGTATGCCAAGATATCGCAGTTGTTAAATTGTGGCAAGTTTTTTTTTTTTCACAGCAGTCTGTGACCGAAGACAGATTAAATTTGTTTCATTTGTAAGGCCTGACAATGATGAGTGCTGGAAGGAACAGCTGTAGCAAACCTTGCACTTCTGTTTTACATAGCTGTAAGTTCTAGGTTCATAGCTACTTACTAGGGTATTGATCTGTGAGGATCTTAAGAAGCCTAGCCTTACATTCCTATGGTAACTTTTACAGAGTGCATATAAATAACTCACAAAGTGAGCAGAGCAAAGATATGTTGGGACATTTTCTTGTTATGCTGTTTAAGCATGACAAATGAAGCATACAGTAGCTTTGGTAATAGCAAGGCTTCATCAGTAATTTGTTTAGAGGAGGATGAAGAGTAAGAGACAGAGATTACTTTCTTAAAGTTGTCTTAATTTTTTTGACTCCCTTGATTATTGCACCATTATGTTCTCAGAGTTTAATGTTAGTATCAACAGCAGTGTTCAGGTACTTCCAGATTCATACTAGGTCCAGCTCTCAAACAGTATCTTAACTAATCAGAATTTTGAGGTTTCCTTATTCAGAAGATAGCTACTTTGTTGCAGCCAGATATTAAGAACATTAAACCAAGAATGACATTTATGCAGGAAAGTAACTGTTTTGAAATATGCAGAAGAGTGTATTGTAACGACTGGATACGATTTTCTGTGCTAGTACATGTCATTTGTAAAGATTGGATTGATAATTGTAATTAGACTGAGCCCAGGCACTTGACACGTGCAAGACGCACAGAGAATTTTGCCATGTAAAAGACTGAGATATTTCAGTGAGAGAATTAAATCAATGTAGGACAGACAGGCTGGCTGCCAGCTAAGTATATCAGCCTGTCAAGGAAGAGGGAATGATTGACAAAGTCAAAGCTTTATTAACCTAGTAAAATGGCTGTTATCCATAGTTAAAAGACTAAAACCATTTGGGTGCTGTGCACAAATCCATGATGGCTGATGGGCAGTACATTATTATGACTGGATTGGTATTTAATGATCTGTCAATAAATTAGCTGTTCCATTAGCTTTGCTAATTAACTCAGGATGGATAGGAATCTGTAAGTTTCCAACTGAATGCGTCTCCACCTTTTAAAAGGGGATACACAGCATTCATTAAAGCTTCTCATTTATATTTATTTATTGTAATTAATAAAACAGGCTTTTTAAGTAGGATGGAGTAAGATTATCACTAGATCCTGAACGTTACTCTTTTATTTTTGCTAGAGTTTTGATCAGAGATATTGATGGGTGAAATGAAACTGAAGATGTGTAGTATCATTCTAGAATATGGTTGGATTTGCATTTCTCATAAAGCTCTTGTTATTTCACTTTGTAACCGATGAAAAGTAGTCTGTAGATTTGTTGTTGGTGTTTGTTGGTGATCTAAGGAAATAAAAACAGGTACCATGTTAATTAGTCATTTATTACTACTATTCCATAAACCTGTTCTTTTTACTGTTTTCTCCTGAGTTGCATTTCATTTTTGAATGGTGAATTAGACATTGATGTCTGTTGTGCAGTGTCTTGTATTTCTGAGTGTAGCATCTTCCTATAATCTCTGAATTTTACATTCATGGAGACCACATGTTCTCTGATTTGTTTATCCAAGGAATATTATTATTTCATACTGTTATGCGTCTTGTTGGTGTGTAGTTATTCAACATATCTAGTAGCAGAATTTCACTGAAGGAAGTAAGTCATTATTAGGCAAATGGTTTAAGAAGGACCAATAAACTCTCTTCAGTTTACAGCCTATAATATCATCTTGTAGACATTTTAGAAATCTAAACCTGAATTTGTCAATTTTCCCAGAGCACTGCTTGGTTAAATGATTAGCTCAGAGTCACACAGAAGGCAAATAGAGGCTGAGTGAGTCCAACCCCTGACTACAGGAAGCAGCTTGGAACAGATTTTACAATTAATCCTGTATGCTACCTGCCAGATTATGTCAATTTCCAGGTAGTGAAAATTGGCTGGTGGCATCTTAAGTAATTGGCTTATATACTTGTCTCAGCAAAATGGCATAAGACTCTGTTAAGCATCCAGTAAAAAAATATTGGCATTGCCAGATTTTTGATAATGCAATTTCTGGTATGAGCCAGATATATCCCATAGGCACAGATTTTGTGACTGCAGCATTACAGTGCTCCAAAACACAAGGTGTGCTGAAGTCTCCAACTAGTAACTCTTGTGAACAGTGAAACCTGAGCAATGAGAATGTCAGAGAGCAGACCATGGACTTTATGGGGTTTAATATATATATATATATATATATATATATATATATATATATATATATATATGTATATATATGCATCTAGTATACAAGAATGAAGTGGTTCCTACCTGTGCTGAAACCAGTACTGTGTCCCCTCTTTGGATGCTTGAGAGTTTGCTTCAGTGAAGTTCTGGATAAAGCATCACATGGTCACAAACATTGCTACTCCAGCTACTCTTTTATCATTATATTCTTTATGAAATCCTGAGTAGCTTGGGATGCTTAATTCACTTTATATAATCAAACCAGCCATAATTCTGTTATTTCTAAATATTCAGTCTGAATGATAGTATCCTGAAATCCTGCTGCTCTGTTAGAAATGCTTCAGTTCTATAATATTCAGTGTGAATGATGGTATACATACTTAAATTCTGTTTTATTATAAATGCTTCATTAATCTGCATGCATAATGTTGAGGCCTGTGGCATGTTCAAGCAATGTTAGAGAGGCATGTGATAGGAACAGAAGAGTAGTCCAGTTTGCATGTTTCAATAAATATATTCCATTTTTTGCTCAACTGTGGACTACCTACTATTTTATTATTTTGTAGTACATATTTTAAAGTTTGAATTTTATTAGTGAACTAGGTGCATGACATATTTTAAGGAACGAACTTCACACCCTCTACACTGCAAAGTTTCTGCTTGGTTTATTTGTAGACATAGCACACTGTCTCATATAAGGGCTACATTCTACGTGTATGATTTGTATTTGCAGATGCAGCATGCAGTCCTATATAAGGGCTGCATTCTCTGTGTATGGTTGGTATTTGCAGACATAGCAAGCAGTCCTATATAAGGGCTGCATTCTATGTATATGGTTGTTATTTTCAGACATAGCACACAGTCTTATATAAGGGCTGTTTTCTATATATATATGGTTGGTATTTGCAGACATAGCACTCAGTCTTATATAAGAGCTGCATTCTATGTCTATGGTCTGCCATTTTGGCAGATGCATGAGTCACAAACGTGCACTGGCCCATAATAGGAGCATCAGTGGAATGGCAGGCAATGATCTGTGCATGGAGATGGTGGAGGTGCCCCTGTACTCCCCTACAGCTGCCATACCCCGCATAGATGTATATACAGACAGACAGACACAAATACACAGAATCACACTGAGACACTGTCACTCTTACACACATGCAGGCATTGATACAGTCAGTCAAATGCAGACAATAATACTCTGACACATTGTCACTCATGCTCAGGCACACAAGAACTGGCATGCTGTCACTCACACCTCATACACAGACACTAACAAACTGTTACTCACTCTCTGACAAGAAACGCTTTCTCTCTTGCTCACATACATGTCAGACCTCTTGCACCATGACTGTTACATTACTTCCCAGATACCACAGCTGTGCAGCCCATGTCCTTGAACCTCTGCTACTATGGCAGTGGCCGATTCATAAAAGCTTCAGCACTAATTCTCATGACTACTGTGGAAATATCATTAGCATCCTGTGCTAATGACAAGATATTGTACAGCAGCCACTCCGATTGATGGGAGCTCAGCTGTGGGACTATATATATAAGGCTATATCAGAGGTGGGCCAAGACTGGTTATGGCATTGTATTTGTGTCTGTACTCCTGCATAACCTGGGATGTGCTGCTACATCCTATGCTGTTTCCCTGTCCTACAGAGAGTGCTGTTCCAGGAATGGTTATGTTATTGCTCAGCTATGGTAGACTGAGAACTCCATCACCATTTCCTGGCAGTCAAACCCTGATGTATTCCTGTAGGTTCCCTTCCCTACTACACAATGTACTCCACCATTTTCTTGTTTGTGAATCCTCATTGTTATGTCAACTCTGAACTTTAGGGAGTCAGTTATAGGATCATAGGATTATAGGAGGTTACAAGGCTATTGGCCCTGAGGCCCTTATAAGCCTAACCAAGAGTTTAGCCCATGTTTAGACAAGTCAGCACCCAATGCCCCTGTCCAGCAGGGACACTGGTGGAATCCTAGGGGTATATTTTCTGTTTCCCATCCAGATATCCAAGCTGCACTTAAAAATTGGTAAAGAGGTACTCTGCTTGATGTGGAGAAGCAGTCTATTCTATAGATAGGGGAGTCTCTGGGACACAAATCTGTCCTGCCAACACATCCTGTTGATGTCACAGACCAGGCTGAGACTGCACATGTGAGTTACTTGAGTGGAGCTTGACTTGCGGATATGCAGCAGTCCCATCAAGGTGGGGTCCGTGATCGCCTTGTATGCCAGACAGAGGTCACCTCTGAGGAGTCTGTATGAAGCTGAGTGGAGGGATAGGGATTTTAGCCTATCTGTGTATGGTAGATGTTTGAGGGCCTGGATTCTCCTGGTGAGGAACCTCTGTGGTCTTTCCAGCTGCTACATGTGCTTTGCACGCTACATGCCAAAAGGGATGTTGTACTCAATAATGGGCCTTATAAGGGAAGAATACAGGGAAGTTATGACCTCCTTGTCCCTGGATGAAATGCCCTTACTTATGAGGTGGGCCATGTAGAAGGCTTTCCATACAATGGAAGCCACATGGTCAAAAGTTAGGTTGCTATCAACCTGGGTGCCCAAATCAGTCATGACTGATTGCATGCTTAAGACATTGTTATTAATGTGAGAATTTGTGGGGACGTCACTCTCCCCAAAGGAGATGATGATACATTTTTTGGTATTCAGCTTGAGGCCATGTTTCTGGCACCAGTCTTTTGTCTGAGTAAGACCCTCTTGGAGGATGTCTACATCACTAGGGGAATTAATGACAGCACCCAGCTTGCAGTCATCTGCAAACATGATCAGCCATAACCCACTGGTCTTGGCCTGCACCTCAGAAAAGTGTATCCCAAATAATAAAACCCCCAAGACTGAACTCTGGGGTACACCCTTGTTACAGGTCTAATGCTTGAGGTGGCTTTCTCTATTTTGATTAGGTGGGTTCTATCAGTGAGCCAGTTTGCTACCCATCTAGTAACATATGGATTGATGCCTGTTGAGAGAGTTTATCTATTATGCCCGAGTGGGGAATAGTATCAAAGGCTTTGGCCAGGTCAAGGTAGGCAGTGTGCACCATCTTCCCCTCATCCATGGTTTTGGTTTCTCAAAGAAGTCGACCAAATTTAGCAGACATGACCTCCCCCTGACAAAGCCAAACCATGTGGGATCGAGTGGAGGTTGCCATTGTCCTTTTTAATGAGATCCATAATAATCCATACCATGGCCTTAGAAATCAGGCTAGTTAGGCTGATGAGTCTATAATTTCGCAGATCGGTGGACACTCCACCTTTGTGTAAAGGGATGACAGTGGCTGTCCTCCACTCACTGGAATGAAGCTGGTACTCAGGCTTTGGTTGAATAGGGTGCCTAATGGTGCTGCAAGTTCCTGCCTGAGTTCACGTAGGCTGCAGTTTGGTGTGTTATCAGGTTCCATGGAAGCTGTATTTTTGTCTTTTTGAGAGCAGTGACAACCTCTTCCCTAGATATAAGGGGAAGGGGGCTGATACTGGGGATGTCCTGATTTACTGATGGGGGGGCAGAGGGGTGAAGTTTTCACTGAATTTGTCAGCAAGTAGGTTTGCTATAACTACTGCATTTGTATATGTGGAGTTCTTGACCACCAGTTCTGAACAAATCTGGGTGCTTCCTTTGACATATGTGAAGAAGGCCTTATGATTGTCTCTAGTAGATGTAGCCAATTTGGACTCATGTTTGCTTTGGAGGATTTCATTTACTTGTTCATGCTAAGGAGAAATTGTTTCCAATTGGGCACCTGCTCCTTCTTGGTCTTAGTCAGCAATTTTTTTTTCCTTTTTCTATAGAGTTTATTTATTGCAAATGTCCACCAGACAGGTTTACTCTTCCTTGCATTGGATGATTTAGTCCTGCTGGGAATTCCTGATTCCATGCATCTATATAAATGCTCATATAGTGCTTTGGTGTAGTTTTGGATATTGGTGCCAGTTCCTACAGAGAGGGAGGGGGCTGTGAAGCTGTTTAAACTATCCCTCAGGAGGCTGTAATCAGCTTTGGAGAAGTTTTTATGTCTGATCCTAGCTAGAGGTTGGTTGGAGGAGATGGTGACTTCGAAAGTGACCTCTTTATGGTTGGATCTTACCAGGGACGATGATACTATAGGGGATGTTGCAGTGGTTACTCATGTAGGTTAATACCAGTTCCAAGATATAATCACCTCTTGTGGGGGTATCAACTAGTTGTTCCAAGGCATTTGCATTGACAACATCGAGGAATCTCTGGGCATTTGTGTTCTGGCATGAGTAGTTCTTTCAATCTATGTTTTGGAAGTTAAAGTCACCCAGGATCATGGTAAAGGGTTGAATCTTGATAGATTTGAACAGGTCCAAATAGGTGGATTGGGCATCTTGAGTCAGATTTGGGGGGGGGGTGTTAGCTAGCTATGATTTGAATAGGGGTCTTGTCAATTGTTAACTACACCTGGAGTGTTTCCTGTACATCATACTGTTTGACCAGCCTGGAGGTTTGTATGTCTTTAATGTATATTGGGGAGCTTTCCACAGCTTTGAGCCAGGTTTCTGTGACTGTACAGATATCAGCATTTTCCAGGGTTAAGAATGCCTGTAATGAGTGCAGTTTCATGTTTAGACTCCTAGCATTAAGCAGCATGACATTTAATTTGCATTTTGATGAAATGTTTATGTTGGTTTTATTGACCTCAGGACTTTTCCTAAAAAAAGCACTATAGGGGAGGCAAGAGCCTTTGCCAGAAGCCTGAAGCCCAGGTGAGACAGATGCAGGCCATCTCTGGCAGCTCTGGCAGTTATGCAGCCTTTGTATGTCCTCATTTTATTGTGTTGCAAGGGGTCTGGAGGACTTCTATGAATTGCATAGGACATAGTACATGGGTGTTAATGTGGACCATGGCTATGAAGTTGAGGACTATGTCCATGGATGGCATCTAAAATGTGAAACAACTTCTTTTGAGGTTGTTCATACAAGAGATCTTGCTTAGGAATGTTACTAAAACTAGTTGTCCTTGCTTTGTCAAAAGTGATAGACATGGCAATGTAGTAGTCAAGTCATGCTGTATTTTTACCTATATTAATTTATCAAAGGGGATCTATGGCAGACTAATACAGCAATATAACCTATGCTATGCAGGATAAGCTAACAAGTCTGGGCCTGGAACAGTGATACCCTGAGAATTGTTGTAGGAAGGAGTGGTAGACAGTAGTAGATATCTGTGGTTGATATGTCATTATGATATATGTTTTACATATGCCAAGCTTATATAAAAGACTGTCTTTAATGAAATTAGTAGATAAGATACAGAATAAAAGTAGCAGTGTGAGATGAGGTAAGTAATTTTTGTCTAATATTTGGTTGTGATTCGCCAACATTGCAGTGCAGTGTCTAATTATTTAATAGATGCATGTGTAATGTTAAGGCGTCCTTGGACTGTTTAAAATGTTCATTCCCAGTGCACGAAATCCCTTTTACTCAGTATTTTTATACTGTCTATTATTACTAGTGGGACAGTTGATTTTTCTTCCCTTGAGCTATGTTTTATTCTATAAAACTACTTTATGGCATGATATAAATCTAACCTAATTTCTTTTTAAGCATCTGTTTTTCCCAATACAGTAGTGTTTACCTGTCAGAACTCCTGGATCTTGGTGCCATTTACTGTCACTTCTATACTTGTCTTAGTGTTGCAATGCCATTTGCCTCCATTACTATGTCTGTTGCAGGGTATGATGTAATTTAGCTCCACTACTATGGTTTCTTCCCTTTTTTAAAGACCACTAAGCTTCAGGAGGTAGAAATTGTGGGATACTTTGCATCCCTGTGCACCCCATTAGTACAAGCAAAGGTAGGAGAATGCTGAGGACACTCAGTGGCTGTCTTGATTGATGTGTGACATGGCTATTTTTTATGTAACCTATGTAACCTTATTCATATAGCATGCTCATGCTCATGTCATAAGCATGCTATATGGCTATTTTTAAGTAATCTATCCATACCAGCATGCTCATGACATGACTTTAAGTCTGCATGTAAGTGCATGTTCCATTATTTGCATCACTATAACATCGGCTGTCCAGTGAACACCCTAATCTTCTTCCAGCCTCATCTATGAGTCAGTGCCATGTCAATGGCGTCCTCACTCTCACCATGGAAAAGGAGTCTGAACCAGCTGCTTCATTAAATTTGGCTGGTTGAATCTTTTCAATGTAGGGTCACTTTATGAAGACAGGCTACCAATAGCATAGATGTGAAAAAAAAACCTTGCACCAGACGATTGGATAACTAAACTTTCTTTTTTTCATAAATTGGTGTATATGCAGGGTTACATTAAACAAAATGAAATCAAACTCATTAGTAATGCTACTATTGCATCTAATTAAAATAACATATTGGTTCTGTGGATCACAGAACCCATAATTCCTTCTGCTCCCAAGTTGGACTGCTCTGGACTGTAATTCCCAGTCTGTGGACATTAAAAATCCTGGCACTCTCCACAATTCATAGTACACTGCCAGAAAGAACAGTACTTTCATTTCTTGTATCCATTATATTTTCATTTCTTGTATCCATTATACTTTCATTTCTTGTATCCATTATACTTTCATTGCTTCCATCTATTACACAGTAACTGGTCCACACACAAACTGGCATATAGTTATTCCCTTTTTGTTACCTGATGCAGAAGCTGGAGTACACCAAGGCTAACATCTCACGTCTAACTCACCATGTTTGTCACCAAGTAACATAGTGCCAGACCACCACAATCCACTGCAAATGCTAAGCCCTTATAAGCTGAGATACTGGAACAGTCCCCTCCTAAGCCTCCAAGGCAATGCGCTAGCAGAACTAGACCTTAGTAACATATGCACACATTGCCTACAACATTATATAACAGCATCTGTTGTTTGTTCCCCAAGCAAAAATCACACAAACTGCAAGCCTAAGCCCTTAAGGCTGCCATCCTAGTCATTGGTGATTCTATAGCCAGACACACAGACATTGTACTCACAAGACTGGAAGGATAGACAGAAATCAAAATTAGAAACTGACTCATTTGGAAGCCTTTATGACCCTTAAGCACATACACACCTGTAGGATCACTGAAACTTGGAGCCAGTATAGTGAAAACACTCTCTCATTAGCTGGACTTAATGCCCAACATTTATTCAATCTTTCTGGCTATGAAGAGAGCATATCCAGAGAGGACTGCATCAGCATTCATCCAAAATCTTACCTCTAGGCTAACCCTGCAAGATAATGACCTTGAAGTCCTTGGTAGCCTAATGACACTAAAGAAGTCCAATTGCACTGTCATTGCAAACAACAGAACCACATTTATGTTTCCCACTGCGTACAACACCTACCTCAATAAATTCATGTCCTTACTAGAGAACCTACCTCAATCATCCTCAGTGATTTCATGATATCCATCAACTTGCAAACATACTCCACAAACAAAAAATATGTCCCATGGTTAATTAGCTTTATAAACAACTCCATTGAACATTTAGTACACTCTCCTGCCTGGGGATCCAGTTTCTTGACCTTGTCCTCAACAGTGCAGCACCAGTCTGCCCCACATCTAAATCCTCCCCCTCCACAATCACATCTGACCACCATGCTGTAATACTTTCCCTAAGAAATGTAAAAGTCCCCCAGGACCCCATAATAAAAGTAGCCTCCTATAGCACCAACTTTTACTCCTGCCTTAACTCTTGCAATAAAGTGTCTCCCAATCTGTCACAAGTATGATGGCAAATTTTAGAATAAACTCCTTTAATACTCAGCAATGCATCATGCTGGTTTCAAATGGTGCTACTTATTCCAGCTGGGATTACTTTCACAATCTACTTACAGATAAATTTAGTTCCAACATTTCTGCACTCTCCTCTGTGCATTTCTTCGTTTATACTATTCAGCTTTTTTCTCCCTGAAACAATCTCTCAACAGCTCCTAAACCAAAAAATAGTAGGTTTATGGTTCTGGACAACTGTCCTAGTCAGTACCAAACTCTGTCTCATGGATTCCCTCAAGTACTCACTCTTAAATAATCCACATTCTGAGAAACTGAGAAGTGCCATAGTAGTACCCCAACACAAAGGTTGCTCTACCAACTCTAGGACATGCCATAGTAGTACCCCAACACAAAGGTTTCTCTACCAACTCTAGGGCAATCAGTCTCATCAGTATTGCTTGCAAAATTACATTATTATGGAATGTATGAACTAAGATAATGGCAGCCTATATTCCTTTCACACAAATCAGTTAGGGTTTATGGCAGTCAAGTCCTGTTTACCAAATTTGGTGGATATATTTCAGAAGGTAATTGAAGCACTGGACGATGGCCATCCACTATATACATTGCATGAACATTTTTTTTTAATTTTATTTGTTAACCAGGTAGGTGGACTGGTTATTTGCCTCTTTTCAGCCATGAATTGGGCTCATAGGAGCAAGTATACAAATATATAAAAGGAACATTGGTGCAAACACAAAGTATGATATTACAAGTCAGAAAATGCATAACAGAAGCAGTAATACAAACAGAAGAGTAGAAAACAACACCAATGCAAAATGTATATCAGAACAGCTAGAATAAGTACAAATGTACAATATTTTTACTGCAAACAACTCCGATGATGTATACCCAAATGTATATTGAAATGAAAAAAAACAATACAATTTGTCTAAGTAGAGAGAATCAGGAAGTTAGTAAAATAACAATAGGAAATATTTGTTTGTAAGTCCTTTGACATCATTCCATGTGCTAATATTATTGACAGCTTACCCACTTAATGTTTGCTTATATCAACGTAATTTGCTGGATAGCCCACTGGCTTACAGACAGAACACCTACAGTCAAGATTTGGTGGACATTGTCATTTAAAAGACTTGGTCACCAGTGGCATGCCAGAGGGTTGGTGTTCAGGTCCACTTTTCTTTGGCATATACTTTATTGATGTCCAAATTGATGTCAAGGGACTCTGTTTGATAAAAGTTTGCTGATAACTACAACTACTACTGTCATTAACCGTCCAACTGAAACCCTGATCTTGCAAGAAAGCCTAACTTACATTAATCTTTGATGTCAAATCCATGGGCATAAGCTAAATGCAAAACAAATAAATAAATAAAAAAGTGAAGTATTGCACTTATTAAGAAACAAGAACGTCTCTATACCTACCACTTAAATGAATCCCCATCAAAGATGACACTGTCATTAGAGACCCTGGTCTACTGACTACCATGTACCAACTAATTATAGGAAATCCTTCTACCTAATCCAACTAATTACAGAACTTATATCCTCCAGATCCAAGGAAGCTATTGTCATCCTCCATTCCTCTGCAATCAGACCCAAAGCAGAATACAATGCCTATTTCTGCATACTCTTATCCAAATATGTTGTATAGCATGAACAACCACAATGGTTCCTGAGCAAGAAAATTTCTGGCATGAGCTCCTCACGTAACTCAGATCATCTAAAAGCCTATATACCCTGTCCCCTACAGGCTCCTTTATGGTGATTTTTTTCTTTGGCTTACAGTTCAATAAAGGACAGAATCATGACAGACCTCTTACACATGGAAAATAAAAGATCAGCAAGAAATTCATTAAAAAAACTTTTTAAGGTCTGTAGCATTCTAACAGTCCATTTCAGGACTATCCATTTGGTATTTTACATCTGTCCCATTCTCCTCTTAGCAAGAAGGAAGGGGTTGGATAAGCAGGACCCACACCTTCAGATGGTCTGTAGAATTTGGACATATTATGCTTAATTTTTTTTTTTTGAACAGGAGTTGGAAGAAACTGCCTTGACAACAACGTTTCACAAAAACATAAGATGCCGAGAGGCTCAAAAGCATGGAAGTTGTATTAAAAGCCTAACACATTTTCAGAATTAATCATTTAACTGTCATGTGATGCATAACCAGACACAAATGAGTTTTAGCAATTTAAAGAAACCACACAGTTAGATATTAAAAAATAAAGCATGCCTAAATAACACAATAGCTTTGTTGCTTGAAGTTTTAAAGCACTATTGGACACACACAGTAATGAAAGCTTCCTTCAGCTTTTAAAATATAAACACGATACGCTGTAGACAGGACACCTGCTGACTCTTGTAGCATAACTTTAGAAAGCCCAAGTTCAAGTGCTTCAGTTTCAGTCTCATTTTCTCAGACCATACATAAAGTATTATAAACAGCAAACACTAACTGAAGTCTGAAGGGATACTTCTGTGTGTTTTAAAGCTGCATTAAATAACCTCAAACATCCAGATTCTCTGTATGTTATTTTTTTCTACTAAATTTTATTTGCTTGACATAATTTCAACCAATCAGACACGAGGAAACATCAACAGAGATAATAGAAACACAAATGGATCAAATGGTAAAGTAGGAAACAGCAATAATAAAATCATAAAGAAAACTATATACACTATATACATGATCTACCATCCCCCATTAACTTTATAACATGTAACTATGAACAACCTAGCAGTAAAATGATCATAAACTCCAAATTAAAATCCCCTCTAAGTGGTGTCTTCCACTCTGTATCTATACTTGTCCTCCCCATTTCTATTGTCTGCATATTATTTAAAATACAAAAGCACAGTAATGACCACTGACCAGACTGACAAGTGATACAATATTATATCCTTGACTAGAATCCTTTAGTGCCTTTCTTGCTCAATGCTCTCTTTTGTTTCTATTGATTTCTCAGTTTTAGAAATCCATAAATATTTCTTGCACAATATTCTTATTCTATTTTCAGCTATTTTTTGTAGTTTTATTTCATGCGTTAAGGTTAAGCTGTGTTGCAACTTTCTTTTCTTTCCTTTCACTGATCTAGATATCATGCATTCAGTAGTGAAAATAAAATTATTTCAATTTAAAACTAACAATGGCATCTAACATTCAGAAGTTGTAGTCTCTTCCTGCACATGCAAAACATAATAAAGCATTACATATCTCAATGTCTACCACCGTATCTCTCAACTGGTTCTAATTTTTTTAGGGGCATCACTGGTTTTGACTCAAATTTCAGATCTGTCCCTCTTAATCTGTCCTAGTAAAGCTGGTGATTTGGGGGGAAAAGATAGGAGATTATACTTAAATAAATACAATAATTAGAGTTATAGATTTCTTTTACTTCAGAAAATGTATACTAATGCACATTCTCTTATTCCATCAATTCCGTAGGTTAATAGTATTAGTAATTCAAAATCATTATTTCTGGATTCGTTCCTGTTTCTGCTTGGATTTGTCTCAGATTGGTTGAGAGCTAATGGTGTCTGTCTGTCTACAGAACCTCCTTAGTGATGGTCTGGACTACTTCACATTTAGGCAGCTTCTTTCCCCTCCAGAAAAAAAAAGTGGGAAAAAAAGTTAATATTTTTCTGCTGCATTAGTAAACCTTGTAAGTGTCTTGTTTCATAAGGTTTACAATGCCGCAGATACAATACACAAAACATTTGTGGCACATGCAATGCCACTAGTATTTATTTACTATTTGTTTGTTTTTTTTTCTGCTGTCTCCACTCTGTCTCCACTCTAAAGCTGTCTTGTCTTCCTTGGTTCAGTTATTCAGACCCCCAGCAGTAGCAACCTTGAGTTGAAGAAAAATTGACTTGGAAGTTCGACAGATTGACACTGACTCAGAGAGCTAGTCAGATCAGCCAGGAATGAAGCCAAGTCTTTTTTTTTTTATAAATTATGCACCCACAGTGAGCAATTTGAGTAATTTATTGTTTATTATTTTTATTTATTTGAGATTTGTTTACCGAGATAGTTTAACTGGGTCAACAGAACCCATTTTCAGCAGAGGTCTGGGGAGAAAAGCTCCAAATTCAGACATACAGTGGATATAAAAAGTTTACACACCCCTGTTAAAATGCCATTTTTTGTGATATAAAAAGATGCGACCACAATAAATCATTTCAAAACATTTCCCACCTTTAATGTGACCTATAACCAGTACAATTCAACTAAAAAACAAACAAATCTGTTAGGGCAAAAATATAAAAAAAAAAAATGTACAATATGCTGGTTGCATAAGTGTGCACACCCTTAAACTAATACTTGGATGTGTGTGCACACCCTTAAACTAATACTTTGTTGAAGCACCTTTTGATTTAATTACAGCACACAGTCTTCTTGGGTTGGAGTCTATCAGAATGGCACATCTTGACTTGGCAATATTTGCCCACTCTTCCTTGCAAAAGCACTCCGAATCTGTCAGATTGAAAGGGCATCATTTGTGCATAGCTCTCTTCAGGTCACCCTACAGATTTTCTATTGGATTTAGGTCTGGGCTCTGGCTGGGCCATTCTAAATCTTTAAATTTTCTTCTGGTGAAGCCATTCTTTTGTTGATTTGGATGTATGCTTGGGGTCATTGTCATGTTGAAAGGTGAAATTCCTCTTCATCTTCATCTTTCTAGCAGACACCTGAAGGTTTGGCGCCAAAAGTGACTGATATTTGGAACTGTTCATAATTCCCTCCACCTTGACTAAAGCCCCAGTTTCAGCTGAAGAAAAGCAACCCCAAAGCATGATACTGCCACCACCATGCTTCACCATAGGGATGGTGTTCTTTTGGTGATGCAAAGTGTTGTTTTTGTGCCAAATGTACCTTTTGGAATTGTGGCCAAAAAGTTCAACTTTGGTCTCATCAGACCATAACACATTTTCCCACATGCTTTTGGGAGACTTGATGTATTGTTTTGCAAATTTTAGCTGGGCCTGGATGTTTTTCTGTGTAAGAAAAGGCTTCCATCTTGCAACCCTACCCCATAGTCCAGACATATGGAGAATACAGAAGATTGTTGTCATATGTAGTACACAACCAGTACTTGCAGAAATTCCTGCAGCTCTTTCAGTGTTGCTGTAGGTCTCTTGGCAGCCTCCCTGACCAGTTTTTGTCTTGTCTTTAAATCAATTTTGGAGGGATGTCCAGTTCTTTGCAACATCACTATTGTCCCATATTTTTTCCACTTTTTGTTAACTGTCTTCACTGTGTTCCATGGTATATCCAATGCTGTGGAGACTTTTTGTACCCTTCTCCTGACTGATACCTTTCAACAATGAGATCCCTTTGATGCTTTTCAAGCTCTCTGTGAACCATGGTGTTTGTTGTAGCAGGCAACTGAGTAAATGTCAGGAAAATCCTACTAGGACAGCTGAACTTTATTTTGGGTTAATCAGAGTCTCTTTAACTGATGGCAGGTGTGTACCCAAGAAGACTGAATGCTGTAATTAAATCAAAAGGTGCTTCAACAAAGTATTAGTTTAAGGGTGTGCACACACAACAAAATATTAGTTTAAGGATGTGCACACTTATGCAAACAGCGTATTGCACATTTTTTATTTTTTATATATTTCCCCAACAGATTTGTTTGTTTTTCAATTGAATTCCACAGGTTATAGGTCACATTAAAGGTGGGAAAAGTTTTGAAATGATTTATTGTGGTCTCATTTTTTGATATCACAAAAACCTGGCATTTTAACAGGGGTGTGTAATCTTTTTATATCAACTGTATAAAGGTTCATAGGTTCATAGAATGTTACTAGGCTATTGACCCAATGGTCTTTACAAGCCCAGCCATTAAATCTCAGTCTAATACTAGATGAGAGATATTGTCTATACCCAAGGTTTTTCTAGCAAGGACTACCCATGTCTAGGAGAGGAGCCAGGGTAATCCCCAGCAGAAATGTACGGTTTCCCATCCAGTCATCCAGATTGTGCTTATAAATGGTCACGGAGGTGCTCTGCTTGATATGGCCTTTTCCATAGGAGTGGCAACCTCTGAGAGATGTATCTGTCTCTCCAGCAGGTCCTGTTTATGTTGCAGGCTAGATTGAGGTCCCTGGAATGGGTAACTCTAGTCCCATTTGACTTGTGGATGTACAGCATTTCCATTAGATATGGGTCAGAGACAGCTATATGCTAATGAGTACAGTGACAGAGACTTCAATCTGTCCATATAAAACATGTGCTGGAGACTCTGAATTTTCTTAGTTAGAAATCTCTGAGGTTTCTCAAGTTGCTGCCGGTGTCTGGTAGTGTACACACCAAAGGGAGTATTATATTCAATAATAGGCCTTATGAGGGATGAGTACAGGGGAGTTGAGTTATAACCTCTTTTACTCTTGAGGCAATACCTTTGCTAATCAGGTAAATGATGTAGAATGCCTTCCTTACCACAGTAGACACATGGTAGTCAAAGTTGAGGTCACAGTCAACTTTTGTTCCCAGGTCTCTCACTGTTGAATTGGTACTTAGGGTATTATTGTTTACTTTATAATCAGCAGGGACATTGTTTTTATTGAAGGGGATAATGATGCAGTTTTTAGCATTTAGTTTAAGACCATGGCTTTGGCACCAATCATTGATTTGTGTAAGCCCATTTTGAAATACACCAACATTGCTAGGGGATTCAGTGATAGCACCTAACTTGCAGTTATCTGCAAACATGGTTAGTGACAGCCCCTCCGTTTTGGCCTGGACTTCTGAGATATATATTCCAAACATGAGGGGGCCCAGCACTGACCTTTGTGGGACTCTACTGGTGACAGGTCTGCTGGTAGAAGTAAAGTCACCCACTTTGACTGAATGTTGTAGATCTGTGAGAGAGTTTGCAAGCCATCTGACAAAATAGGGGTTGATATTCAGCTTGGTTAGTTTGTCAATGGCACCCGAATGTGAAATAGTATCCAAGGCCTTAGCCAAGTCAAGATAGGCTGTGTGCATGGCTTTGCCCTTGTCTATGGCTCTGCTCATGTTCTGAAAGAGGTCCACAAGGGTTATCAGGCATAACCTGCCCTTGACAAAACCGAACAGGGATGGAACCAGGGTTTGGAGGTCACCTATATCCTTATTTATGAGGTCCATGATGATTTGTTACATTACCTTATAGAGGAAGCTCGTTAAACATATGGGTCTATAGTTACCTGGGTCTGTTGCAGAGCCACCCTTGTGGAAGGGATAACAGTTACTGTTTTCCATTCAGTGGGGACAAAGCCAGTACTCAGGCTGAGGTTCAATAGAGTGCGTAATGGAGTAGCTAGCTCTTATTTTCGAACATTAAGAATGCAGTCTGGAATACCATCTGGTCCCATGGAGGCTGTGTTCTTAGCTTTGGAGAGAGCATTGATGACTTGCATTTTGGAGATACATGGAGGAGCAGATGATGAAGACATAGTTTGTGGTATGCTTAGGGGGTGAAATTTGTACCAATCCTCTCTGCTAGCAGGTTTGCATTTTCCCCAGGGTCAGTGTGTGTGATGCCATCTACAATTAGTTCAGCACACATCTGAGTCCTACCTTTTAGGTTGTGGATGTAGCTGAAGAAAGATTTATAGTTATCCTTGGCTATATTTGCTAATTTTCTCTCATAGTTGCCCTTTGAAAATGTTATGAGTTGTCTTATTTGCTTGTTTAGGCTGAGTAGGGTGCTCTTCCAGTGCTGGGATCTTGCTTTTGTATTTTTAGACAGCAGCATCTTTCACTTATTGTATAATTTATTAATGCTAGATGTCCACCAGAATGGTTTGTTTTTTTATTGAGAATCTTGCTTTAATCCTATCTGGCATGGCTTTGTCAATACATTTGTGCAGATGCGTATACAGGGCATCCGTGTATACCTTAGTATAGCTGATAATGCCATCTGTGGAAACTGGAACTTAGAAGTCAATTATACCTTCCCTTAGGAAGGTATAGTTAGCTTTGGTAAGGTTTTTTAGCCTGACTTCTCCTTTGGAGAGTTCTGGTGCCATTACTACTTCAAAAATGACTGATTTATGGTTGGATTTAACCAGTGCAGGGCCTACACTTGAGGTGTTGTATCAGTTATTTATATTGGTGAGGACCAGTTCTAGAAAATTGGACCCCCTTGTGGGGTGGTGCACTTTTGATCCAGGGCATTTGAGTTAACAAAGTCCAAGAACTTTTGTACAAGTGAGTTTCAGCTCATTATAAGTTTCCCAATTAATGGAAGGATAGTTGAAGTCATCCATGACTAGGGTTTTACGTTGTACCTTAATTGTCCCAAGTAGGTCTAAATAAGCTGTGTGAGAATCTTGGTTCATGGAAGGAGACCTGTAACTGATGATGACTTGAAGTGGGTTCTTACCTATGGTAAACTGAACTTGGAGTAGCTCCATAGAGTTTTCTTGTCTAACCAGTCGAGAGGTGTAATTATCTTTAGTGAAGATAGATACTCCACCTCTCACACCTTTAATTTGTGGTCCGGAAGTGTGGAAGGCATTGTAGCCTTGCAAGTGTGGGGTACTTTCTGCAGCCTTGAGCCAGGTTTCTGTGACTACACAGACATCAACATCTTCCAGGGAGAGGAGTACTTCCAGACAGTGCAGTTTCTGATTTAAACTCCTAGCATTTAGCAGCATGACCCTTAGCATCTTTGTGTTTGATATTTTCACATTAGGAATTTTGTTGTTGTGACCTTGCCTAAAAAGGCATTATGAGGGAGGCAAGTGGCTTAGCCAGCAACTGGAAGCCTAGAGGTGCCAGGTGAAGATCATCACTGGCAAAGCAGCATGGCCTATCCACCATGTCATCCCTGGCTGACAGGAACTGGATCCCCTTAGAATGACAACAGAAACTAAGCCAGTTATTGAAGTTAATCATTTACTGTTTATATTGTGGTATCATCCTAGGCAAGGGTAAAATGCTGCTCAAAGCTAGGGACATATCCACCTGGGACACATATTTAGTGAGTACAATCATATTTGTCTTCAAATAGTCCAGAGAGCATGTCTCAAGTCGTTCACACCAACATGAACTATGATGGAGTTGTAATGGTATTTGTTGAGAAACTTGAGTGCATGTGTGATTTAATGAATCCTTGTGCTAGACAGGCAGCTGACAGTAACCTTCTTATTCAGCCTGGTGAGTGGGGTGTCTGTATGTCTCACTATAGAGTCACCTATAACTAAAAGATTTGGAATAGTTGTGCATTGCCTTAAGGGCTTATTTGGTGAGACACAGGTGCTAGTGTTTTTATGTGTATTGGGGGCTTTAGGAGTGTGTTAGGTGTAGCATGTTTATGATTTGGGAGTCTCTGGTGTTTAGGTAGGTTTCTGGAGAGTACCTCTGCATATGAAGGTTTATTTGTTTGATGCATATTACGAATAGGAGTTGTGGAGTGTGAGCTGACAACCTGTTTAATGTTGCTGTTCTGGACATGAGAGAGTAGTGATTCCATATTCTTAGTGTAGAGGCATCTCTCACAAATTGTACTTGAGTGATTTAGGAGTAAGGGGTTGTCAGTGTACAAGAGGCAGTTGCTACACTGTCTCAAAAAAAAACATGTCCACCAGGCTGGCAGGTGAAACAGAGGAAAACTGATAGTCCATAATGCAAGGTTTGAACCTGGTATCTCAGCAGATAAGGAAAAAAGATGCAAACTAATACAAAGAAACCAATGAAAAATCTCAAACTGAGCACTGCATCAATGAAATGGCTCAAACTGAGCCCTGAACCAGTAACCTTCAATTAGATAGTCCCACTGTACCCTCCTGTCACCAGGGTACAGGGGAGCTTCTCCAAAAAAAGACGTTATGGTTTTTAGTGCTCAGTCTATAAACAGTACTGAATTCAGCTTGTCTGAATCCAGCAAACAGAAGTGCAACAGAACAGAAAAAAGCAGGATAGTTTTTTTAATTAAACAAGCAACAATGCAAAAAACAGCACAGTTTTTCTTGAATTAATAATAGCAACAGAATAAAACAGCAGAAACAGATCTTTTTTAAATAAAGTAAAAGGAGCAGTTGGTGTAAAATACAGTCAAAGTACAACAAATGCAGTAGTAAAATATGGTGCAAAGCAGCAGCAACCAGTACATTTTTTAAACTGCTGAGATACTGTCACAGTATATAAGAGAAGTGAAAAGAAAAAATACTTGGAGCCCTTTGGTGAGTTTCCCAGCTCAGAAAGACCAGGTAAATACCTATAGCCACTAGATGAATAATCCCAGTCCTCTTACTATAAAAGCAAAGTAAGAGAATGTCCAGAGTGAAGTGCTTCAACAAACAAACAAAGATATAGATATAACCGTGTACCTTAAATGGCTCACAAAATTGTGATTATTCAATAAAATTACTTAGCTTTATATAAATGAGCCAAGGGCCGCCAAAAGCAAGATAAACTGATTAATAAGCTCTCCAGCCAATAAAACTACATGCAGAAATCCCAAGAGTTTACCCAAAATAGACAGACCAGGCTACTTCTCAGTGCTCTAGAATGAAAATCCACTAATGGGAAAACAAGTGCTTGCTAGAGTGTAAAAATACACTACTTCATCCAACAGCTACCTGGATAATGAATTCAGATGAAGTAAATCAGTACAACAGACAATAAGTACAAGGAAAGGCAAATAATTCAAATAAAAAAATCAAGATATCAGTTGTGTGTCCACAGACATGTGAAATATGAGTCTAGATAATTTGTCTGTCTCTCACACAGAACAAAAACACCAGGCAAAGATTTCATAAAACAGAAAACAAAATGGAGCAGGTAAGACAGAAAGCAGCCCTGTCATTCAAAGACAGAAATATAGCTTTACTTTCTCACCCAGCAGGGACTCACCAGCAGTGGTGTACCTTATGCAGGCTTGCAATCCTTCAGACAAAGACCATAATTAACAATAATTAACATAATCATGGCACACAAATATCTTACAGTAACATCACATAAGTTCAAGTAAAAGAAAAATATTATAGTTTAACATTAAGGATTAGTAGGTGTTTCAAGAAACAGTCAGCACTCGAATATCTTTCATTAACATCACATAAATTTAAGTAAAGGAAAAATACTACTGATAACAGCACAGATTAGTGGGTGTTTCAAGAAACAATCAGCACAGAAATATATTACAGTAACATCAGTTAAGTTTAAGTAAAAAAAAAAATACAGTTTAACAGTACAGATTAGTGGGGGTTTCAAGAAACAGTCAGCATTCAAATATCTTACATTAACATCACATAAATTTAAGTAAAGGAAAAATACTACAGTTCAACAGTACAGATTAGTGGGTGTTTCAAGAAACAGTCAGCATTCAAATATCTTACATTAACATCACATACATTTAAGTAAAGGAAAAATACTACGGATTAACACCACAGATTAGTGGGTGTTTCAAGAAACAGTCAGCAGAGAAATATGTTACAGTAACATCACATAAGTTTAAGTAAAAGAAAAAATTACAGTTTAACAGTACCGATTAGTGGGTGATTTTTCAAAATAAAACAAAGAAATCCCTCAAGTCACTGTGGGTGCCAAAGATATAGCCCTGAAAAATCAGTGTACTATATAGTGGCACCACCCCCTCCACCTGTGCAGCCAGTCACTGGTCTTAGGGGTGGTGCTGAAGCAAGATGATGCAAGTGGGGGAAGAAAGCACAGTGGATTGTCTCAGACATCCATTCAGGAGCTAATCAGGTATGTAATTATCTGTTTCAGTGTTTCCCTAAAAGGAAAATAAAAACATATATATGTGTGTGTGTGTGTGTGTGTGTGTGTGTGTGTGTGTGTGTGTGTGTGTGTGTGTGTGTGTGTGTGTATATATATATATATATATCTATATAAATAAAAATGTAGATGTTTGTTTGTTCAAAATCTTAAATCTCTGAAAGTTCTTCACCGATTGCTTTGAAATTTTCACACAATGTTGCATTCGAATACACACGTGTTTTTATATACCTACTATTATGTAGCTGTCACACATTGCATTCAAATACGCGCGTGTTTTTATATACCTACTATGGATTCTATATATTTGTATACAAATATGCAATTTTATATGTTTTTGTTATAACTTTCTTACTTCTTTTACAGTGCAATCGATCTGCTTTAGTTCATCCAAATAATGCCTCACAGAAGATCAAACTTAGGTCGTCGTACTCGCGGGGCGGAAGCAGTGCGACGAGTAATTGCAAATCAAGCTGAGGAAGAACGGGCATCAGTGAACAAGCAAAACAGACAAAGAATGGCTCAAATATGTGCCGAGGAAGCAGAAGAGCGATGTGCAGCTAGACTTGAGGATGCACGGTTGTGAGCATGGCGATCGCGTTCTGCAGCTTCAGATCTGCTTCGTTCTCCTCGATCGACACCAGCGGATGAAATAAATGCTTGCTTGAAATACTCTACTTTGTGGCGACATGTAAAGATGTTAAAATTAACTACAAATATGCGTGTCCAGCTGCAAAACGATCGATCAGCTGAGATATTCTCACATCAATTGCTGGAAATTGGGAACGGAAAGGTGCCGGTTGATCTGACGTCAGGACGAATTTCATTGCCTCATAACTTCTGCAATTTAGTGACGTCAAAAGAAGAATTGGTTGAAAAAGTATTTCCCAATATTCAAACCAATTATAAGAATCACAATTGGCTGACTGAACGAGCTATTCTTGTGGCGAAGAACAAAGACGTCTACGAACTTAACAATATTATTCAGTTAAACATTCAAAGTGAGGCAGTCACATACAAGTCCATCGACACTGTTGTGGAAGCAGATGAAGCGGTTAATTATCCAACAGAATTTTTTAATTCACTCGATCTGCCAGGGATGCCACCGCACGTACTGCAATTGAAAATCGGTGTGCCAATTATCATGTTGCGAAATATCAACCAGCCAAAGCTTTGCAACGGCACACGGCTTGCAGTAAAAAAATTAATGAGCAACGTCATAGAAGCAACAATCTTGACAGAAGCGTTGAGTGAAGGAGTTGGTACATGAGTAGTTTTCCTAGTTAATGGTGGGGTAGTTGAAATTGCCCATTATTAGGGTGTTTGGTTGAACCCTAATATTTTCCAGTACATCAAGAAAAGAGGAATGGGAATCCTGGGGCATGGTGGGGGATCTGTAGTAAGCTACAATTTGGATTGCAGTTTTGCCCAGAGTTAGTTGCACTTGGATAACCTCGGCTGCATTATGCTGAGCAACTAGCCTGGAGGTGTGGATATCCTTAATGAATATGGATACACCTCCGCCTTTGGTGTTCCGGTCCAGGTTACATGGCTAAAATGTGTGGTATGAGTTATAGCCTGTTAGTGCAGGGGTGCTCTTTGGAGCCCTGAACCAGGTCTCAGTCACCGCACAGATATCGATTTTCTCCATTTTAAGGAGTGCCTCGAGTGAGTGCATTTTGAGATTTAGACTTCTAGCATTGAGTATCATCACCCTCAGTTTTTGCTTGCCTGTTCCTGTTACGGTGGTGAATTTGTCATTTGAGCCTTGCCTAAAAAAGGCAATACAGGAGTAGCAAGAATCTTAGCCACTATCCGGAATCCCAGGGGTGACAGGTGTAGGCCATCTCTGGCAAAGCATCGTGGTTTGTCAACTATGTCATCCCAGGCAGACAGATACTGGATCCCTTTAGAATGACACCAGAAGCTTAGCCAATTGTTGAAGTCAATCATTTTGTTCTTGTACTGCCGTATCATTCTGGGTGATGGCAGAATGCTACTCAGGGCTAGGGTCATACCTGCCTGGGCTACAAGATCGGAGAGCTCTTCCATGTCTCTTTTCATGTAATCCAGGGAGGTATGTCTCAGGTCATTCACACCAACATGGACAATGACAGAGTCATATTTGTACTTGTTGTGGAGTGACCTGAGTGCGTGGGTTATGTGGCAGATCCTGGCACCCGACAGGCAGCTGACAGTAACCTTCTCCTTGTTTAGCCTGGTGAATGGGACATCAGTGTGCCTGACTATAGAGTCACCTATGACTAGTGTGTTGGGTACGTTGCTTTGCCTTATTGGCTGTGGTTGTGTGGCACACTAAGTCTGTGGGCTATGTGTCATTTGGGTTGTGTTGGGGGGGATGGAGGTTGCTTGCGTTTCTGCTTTGGAGGTCTCTGTTGCTTGAGCAGATTATTATTGAGAGCCTCCGCGAATGTTTTTGTGTTTCTATGTGTGGATTTTGGTGGTGTAGATTTAGTGAGACTATGTGATGAGTGTGGTGTGGCGGTGGTTCCCTAAGACAACATAACAACCTGAAACAAATCTCACTCATGGCAGAAACACTGGCAAGTTTAGACAAGCTTGCTCCAAAGTATTCCATTTGTCATTCAGTGAAATCAGAACATTAATCACTTATGGAAAATTACAGTTGTCTCTTTTCCCTGCTGTCTGAAATAGACATTCTTCAAAGAAGAAACAAAAGTCAGACCATCTCCAGATTTAAACTAATCCTTAGCTTTATATTTAAGATGAAAATAGTACAGTGCCTTATAGCTGTCAGTAAAACATGGCTTATTTCACCCTAAAATATTCTTGATGGCTTTACATTCTAACATAAATCCCTGCCATACAATATCCCTACTGACACACCTAACATCTTAAAAATAAATGCATCTTTTCTTCAGATTTTGAACCTAAACTTTTAAGGATAAAACAAACTGAAAAACATATTTATATAGTACTTTTATTATCGCATACATTTTAAACACACACACTGCTTAAGATGTTTGCTAAATATCTGAAGTGGTGGCAGATGCCAATGTACACATTTTACCCCAGACACACACACACACACACACACACACACACACACACACACACACACACACACACACACACACAAACACAAACACATGCGAACACACACATACATACACAAGGAATTACTATGGAACATCTCATCCAAAAATTGGCACAGAACTAATCCCTGCCACAAATCATTGCTGACTCACCCAAGAATGTCTCAAACAGTCACATAATACACACAATTCTTTGTTTTTGCAAGATGCACTCCTGATGTGAGGACAAGTTTGTGACATCCATTATCTCTGTATGACAACTATGAGGTCACACTAATCACAGTAATTCGGAGGAAAGTTAAAAATGGATGTAAAACTTACCTTCTCACTCTTTTCTAATGCTAACGCAGCAGATATCCGTGACTAAGCCATCTCCAACGTTGCCGTGTTTCAACATTCAGGCATTTAGTACCCAATGTTCTGAGCGTTGCTGTATTGGACCTTGACAAACACACACACAAACACACACACGTCTACATCTACAAATACAGATATGTACATGTGTGTGTGAGTGCATACACACACAGACATACACACCTTGTAATTGGTAGACACATGCAGAAACATGTTTTATATGAAGGGATTATTTACTTAGAATCTGAGGATTTTGGACACTACATTCTTACATCTGAAGGCAAACATATGTGAAAGTGATAATGGAATAATGATTTTTTTTCTACCAATATCAAATACCTTGCAGCATAGATGACTGGCAAAGACAATTTGTTTTTTATTTTTTTCTGCTGTGCAATGGTTACTTTGAAAAGCTACATGTGTGGGACAAGGTATCCAGTGGAAAGGAATGTGTCTCCATAACTGCTTTCTTGACTAATTTGGGTCCTGTCTATTGGAAGTGCATGCTGGAAATGCAGTAGAGGCTGAGCTGGACTCTGACAGTGAAGAAGGTTTTGTAGATGCTTTGTTTATTCAGGAAGTGTAGGCATAAGAGCTCCAACAGAGTTGCAGGACAGGACTACTGGTTGCACCTTATGGATAGAACTCTTTCTAAGGAGCAGATTGTAAAAGAGGTTGACATTTTGATGATTTTTATTCTGAAACATAGGTGTATGGTGGATCAACAACACATTTTTAGGATTCTGGGTAGCAACCACAGACCTTATTCATCATGGTTTCCTGGGCAGTGAAAGAACATAATTAGATTGTTTTCTTACTTAATACTTCCTTTCTTGCTGACAGATTACTTATGGTCAGAACCTTGAGGCCCCATCTGGCTGGTAAGCTAGACATTCCTGAGCTAGCAGGCAAGGTCTCCCATCCCTAGAAGTGTGAGTGGATGATGAGATATGGGCAGGTTCACAAAGCAACCCTGTGGCTGCCTAGATGATTACTCCTCTGGACAGCTATCAGATATGTGCTGGTGGTACCCAGTATGTGAAAATGAATGGACTTCAGTATGAATGGAGAATGTGTTATGCCCAGCAGGCACAGTGGCAAAAAGGACCTACAAAATAAAAAATATTTATTTTTTTTGCATTTGAAGAAAAAGCATCTAGCAAAGATGGAACTGTGGGGTGGCATTAATGTTCACTCTGTGTAGGAAATAAAATGCAATGTAAGTATTCTTGTGGAAACAATTTACCCTGTTTCCTAAGTAACCAATAAATATTTAACATATACTTACTGTAATGAATAAATATAGGATTTTTACTTTCATGGTTACATAACCCTACATTCCATTTAGTGTGTCCATACCTTTATTACAAATCATCATACTTTCCTTATTTATAGTTCCGTCTAACCATTTCATACTTCTCAAACACTCCTGCTACTGAACCCCTTTACATCTTCCTTCAAGGCACATCTCCCTTTTGACCAGTCACTAACCTTTTGACCAGTCCTATACCTGGTCCCAGCAACCTTCTAAACTTTGCTGCACTGAACCTGTAAGTTGATACCATGTCCAAGCTGCTTATAGACCGGTGCTCTGCTCTTCTAGCCCACTTATTAGGCGGTCCTATGCCCTATCAAACCACCAGCTCCATGTGCTGTGACAGTGACAAATTCTTTCTGCATGTAATACATTTAATTATTTCTGATATTTTTGCCTTGATCACATAAGTTGACACTAATGTGTCTCTTTTCTAACATTACCCATACTTCCCCCCAGTTCCTAATATACTAAATGATCATAACATTTCTTAATTTTATTAAAATGTTTCCCCAATTCTTACATACCATTTCCCAAATGCATTTTGTATTTTTACATTCAAAGACCATCTGCAATTTATTTGCATTGAATTGCATACACGTCCAACAACTGGAAATCCCTTTCCTTTTTTCTGTAGATGTTGTTGTGTCTTTTGGCTTTTCCCGGTTAGGGGTCGCCACAGAGGAACTCCGGTCCGCTAATGACTGGCACACAGAAGACGCGCTAGCTGAGAATCGAATGGGACAACGTCTTGCTGTAAGGTGACAATGCTACCGCAGCACCACCACCACAGTCATAAGTCGTCTGAGTAGTATTCTCATCAGCAGAGCCCAGATGGGTGATTATTTTATAAGGAGTTGTTACTGTTGTATGTTTCTTCTTCACATTCTAAATGTTAGCTTTCATCCCTCATTTTTCTCATTTACTAATTCATTTTCATACTCTGACCACCTTGTTTTTTAACAAATGTGCATAAGTGTTTCTTTGCCTTTCGTAAATTTCCTAATTTCCCCATGGTATGTTATTTATTTTACTTTCTCTTTGCATCACATTTTATAATACCTGTATTCCATTCCTTCTGTCAAGCTCTTCCCTATCTTCTGGTTTATTGTCTTGTTCTATTCCTGAATTTCGTATTCCTATGCATTTCCTTTCAATGTTCATAACCACTAGGCCAAGTTAAATGCTAAAACAGATTTTGGATAATGAGGCATCCTCCAAATCCCTGTGTTGCTTTTTTGTAATTAGTCTTTTTATGCGTTTCTTGTTCCCTGCATATTCTCTACAAATTTCATTATTAATTCCTGGATTTTTAGGATTTCTCCATGAGCCTGTTGTATTGGTGTATGCACTATTATCTCTCTCTCTCTCTCTCTCTCTCTATATATATATATATATATATACACACACACACACACACACACACACACTCACACACATATATAATCTCCAGCTATTTATGCATGTGTATCAGGATTGGTGATATAATTGTATTTATTCTTATATTTTCTATGTTATTGTTTTCATTTTAAACCTCTGTTTTGAAATAATGGGGAGTCACTTTGTGAAGATTGCAGTGCATTCTCATTCTGAAAACCAGAAAGCTCAGCTAGGGTCGGATACATAAACCATGTAGAACTACTGGATGGCAGCCTAAAAGCCACAGCAAAAGGGGTGTCCCAGCAAGCATATAATGACATGCAAATGAAGATGCACAGTCTAATGGATGCATAATGGTATGCAGATGAGGATAGGGGAAAACAAGTTATTAGTCATTTGGATAGAAGCATGTAAGGATATTGATTGACCTGTACTACTCAGAGACATAAACTGGAGTAATACAAGGACTTCCTCTACCTATGGATAACAAGGTATACATAGCTTTTACTATATTGGCAACAGAGACCTTCCAAACACAAACTAGAACTAATCGTGAATATGTCGGGCATCAGTATATAGAATACTCAAGATATTCCTCAATACATTGCTGCCAGATATGGAGGGATTCATCTGTTTTCCTAATATGGTAGAGGACAGACCCACCACCATACATGGATTCTATGTTATCTTCCATTTCCCTGAAGTACTGAGAAGCACAAAGTTTACCCACTGGAAAGAAAGATCCCACCCAGTGTACATGGATAGCATTACATCAGTGGAAAGGGCTATCATTCCATTACCTGCAAGGTAGTGTGTCGTGCATATGGGCAAATAATCTATATGTCTGTGTTTGTACTACACTCTAGCAATGTCCATGATTTCTAAATAGGGCACACAAGTCATCTGTAGCCATGGATGCTGTTTGTTCTACCAGTTAGTGCTCAAGGTTAATCATAGCAACATCCCTGACTTCTTAGTCTCAAGGAGGTTCTGGCAGTACTGGGTCACATCCTCCCTGAAACCACACACCATATAAATTGTCTTCATTTTGGAATGCCTAGTGAGGATTGTGCCTAGATTACAGCCACATACACTTGTTAGTTGAGACAAAGAGCTGCTCAGATATCAGTGGGAGGCTGTGACAGCAGGTGATGCCATGCACTATGAACCACTCCCTGTCATCCGTCAGATCAGAATTTTTGTATATCTCATGCAGTAAGGGGAAATAATATCTCATGCAGTAAGGGGAAATAATCTGACTAGTTTACATGCCAGATACATGGCATCTGACCACCCCTAGTACCCGTGCTGCTAGCTTCTGGCATGATGCATCATCACCAAACAGATATACCAACAGCAATTCTTCCTTACTGAGTGCAGGGGAAGAAGGTCACCCCCATCACCCTCCTTTCCTTATATTGTTTGCCTCCTGTAAGGTATCTCATATCATGTTGTTTACACACTTCTGACATTAAATAGTATAAATACCACCTCAGGTCTCCCCTGTAAAAAGTTTGCTAGCCTAATGGGACTAACATGGTCAATAAAAGATGAATAAATAAATAAATATTATTAATTTGTAGTGTGGTTTCTCGCACCCACAACACTGATATCATGTACCGCTGTTTCCCACATAAGGTTTTGTAGTAGGCTCATGGGTACTCCCTTTCCTGGACAGGCATTGTCCATGTGTCTGGAATCCCTGTAGCAAGACATTATTCTCCACAAGGTTGAACTTGTTCAGTCTCTGCTGTCCTTCACCTTATACAACAGAAAAAACATAGAGAAATTAAACATAGCACTGAGAAGGTTATATGTGAATGCAGGGAGGTAATAGCAACACAATGACAACAGGCTGGCTCATTACCACATTACTGGGTTAGTCAGGAATGGCATACCATGCTGGAGATGTGGTGTACATAGAAGTCTCCCAGCAGTATATAGCGTGGTATGTAGCTGTAGAAGTGGACATGTCCAATGGCATGAGTGGGGTATTTGCCTCACAGGGACCCAGAGCATACAATACCGGATTGGGGTTTTTCCTGACAGTTTGTTTATTGACAGATGTATGCATGGGTTGCATGGGGGTGGGCTATGATGGCAAGGATGGAATGTCTAGATGCCCCCTGCTTAGGATAGAGTGGATGGGGAGGGGGGTGGATATTCTGTATCAGTGGGCTGCCATCTCCAGCTAGTACTGCATGTGAGATGGTGCTTAATTACCACAGGGTACCGATGCAGGTGAATATTGTAGGCAGGAATTGTACTGTCCACTAATTATAACTTTACTACCTTACTATTGCAGGGGGCATTTAAAAGGAAGATCCTTATATGTGTGTGTGATACTGGTAATATATCCCCTCCGACAATAATGTATACATTGTGTATCTCCTGTGAGCTCACTGCAATGAAGTTGCTAGTTTTGTGCAACCAGAAAGTGATTCAAGCTGCTCAAATGAGTGTGCTGCTTGTTTTTTTTTTTTTTTCTTCTTGCTGCACATTTTGGCATCAAAATGAAATCGCACACATAAAGATTGTTATTAAGTACAAGTTTGCATTACATGAAGGTTAATGATGCTAGCTTTGGCCTTTGTTTATGAATCGTTGATTTTTCATGGAAGCATACCAATAACGTAAGGTATAAGGTGAATTTTGCTGTACATTACCAGCAAACTGTGCAGGCCTTCATGTATATGTACATTTTGAGTGTACATGCATAACAGAACTTTGAGGGGGCTGTGTGTAGGTGGGTCTATATTACAAGACGAAGACGCATTCTTTCAAATGCGTCTTGGTCGAACATAAAAGGCTGAAAACTCAAAATATCAAAGCGTCTGAAAGAATGTGCTTGGCCACTTCAGTATTTTGCAATGTTTGGTAATGTAGTGTGGTCTCGGAGTTGGTATATTTAAGTAGAGGGGTGTGGGGTGTGAAGCCCCCCACTTAATGTAATGTTTGCAATTTGTTTTTTGTTTTTTTTTTGTTGGAATAGCAATTTTTTTCCCTTGGAAAAAAATTGCTGTTCTGACGCTTTGACATTGTAAGCTTTCTCTTACATTGGGTCGATTAATCACCGTAAGCTTTTTTAATCATTCGGTGATCTAATATAGACCCTGTGTAGGTCCTTTCAGGAAAATAAATGTCTAATATGAGCCAGGTAGGCCTACCATCCATGGTGACTGGTAGAGCTGAAGGTCTCTGGTTGTGTGAAATAGATATGAGGCAAGGGCACCTATTTACCATATCTAATTTGTGCTGTACTGTCTTTAAAAATGTTTTTCCTGTGTTTCACATGTTTAATTCCTTATTTACTCTGGCAGATCCCAAGATCTTCTCAGTTGACTGCTGTTGGTCACTGTCTGCATGCTGTGAGAGTTTTAGGCAGCTGCTGCTGATTTGTTATAGCACTCTGTTGCTCTATGGGGCATGTCAATGGGTTATGCCCACCATTTAATGCTTCTGTGCATAACTCTGTTTATATATTTGCAGTTGCTTCAGTGCACCTAACATCATTTGTGTAGCTGCCATTTTTCCCTGGTACATAATTTTGGGAGTGCTCTCCTACTCCGTGGCACCTGACTGGTTGTTCATTCTTTGCACATGGATATGCAACTGGAGTTATATGCTGGGCTGTGGGAATAATTTCAGGCTTCTTCTTGCTTACATATATATGCAGAGTTGTAATTCTGTGTTATCTAAGACTCACTCACATCTGAATGTATTATGTGATTACTTGCATATCCCTTTTGTCTTTTAGCATAGCCAAAATGTGTAAAGAATGTCCCTAACTGTTGTAGGAAGTAGCAAAAATGACAAAATATTGTGAGGAACTTGCATCCTATTTCTTCTACTGGATTATATCTGCTGTAATACCTCTGGGCCCTTATCAGTAATGTAATGCTTCCCAGTTCTGTGCCCACCACCATACCAAAAGAGTTGAATAAGTCTGGGATTTTATTCATTGCTTCATCTACATTTAAAGCAGGGAGGATAAATCACCTGCATATAATCTAAATTATGATTTTTCTTTCTTTACTGTGTGTTACATCAAGCACCTTTCTAATCCTGTATATGAGCTCATCCATTACTAATGTAAATAGTGTAAGAGATAAGGGAATCCTTGCCCATTTTCTCTTGCAGTGTTTCAGAGGTGCCAGAAGTTGTTTGTTGAAAACGGGGGGGGGGGGGGGGGGGCAGCAGAGGGTGAGAGGGGCACTTAGTGATCTAAAAAGGCCAATTTTTTAAAACTATTTACTACCACAACATAGGTTCACTTGGAGGACATTTTAAGCTTAGCCAATTTCTCTTGGTGCTTGAATTAACATTTCCTGATTGGTCTTACCTATCCCATGGCTGTTAATTGTATATTAGCCCTAGTGAGAATAAATGTGATCATACTATAGATAATATGAGGGGACCCATGTAAGGGATGCAGCATTTATGAACTGCCTCTATCCATTAGTGGCATGAGGGGCAATCCTGGAGTACATTTTCTATTACCCATCCTTAGATCCAAGTTGCATTTGAATATGGACAGGGATGAGCTTTGTTTTATTTGAATGGAACAGTGGTAGCCTCTGTGATATATATCCATCTCTCCACAACATTCAGTTTAGATACCTGGACTGAGTATTTCTGATGCCATTTGACTTGCTGATGTTCAGTAAGTCCATCTGTATTAGGTCAGAGGATGCCTTGTATGCCAGATATTTTACCTCTAAGCACTCTGTAGGATACCGAGTATAGTAATAAATCTTTGAGGTGGTCCATGCAAGACCTATTGTTTAGGACTTGCATCCTTTTAGTAAGGTATGTCTGTGGGTATTCCAATTGTTGCATGGGTCTGGACAGATACATGCCAAAGTGGGCATTATATAAAATGATTGACCTAATGAGGGCTTTGTAAAGGGAGACAATAACATCACCAGATCTAGTTACAATCAATTTATTTATAAGCTGAGCAAAATAGAAAGACTTTCTTATGACTCTCGGAACATATTGGTCAAAAGTTAGGTCACTGTACACACAAGTTCACAAATGCCAAACAATTAGGTCAGTTCTCAGGGGGCATTGTCAGTTTGTCAGTTCCCTGTAGTCGATGACCTCCCAAAGAATATGATAATGTATTTCTTGGAATTTAGTTTCAATTCATGATTCTGGCACCAGTTATTGTTTGGGACAAACCTTCCGGGATGATTAAGTCATTTGTGGATTCAATAACTGCTCCTAGCTTGCAGTCATCTCAAACTTAGTCGGCCAAAGCCCTTCCTTTTACTTTTGAGATGTATATAGGGGACTCCATTGGTGACTGGTCTCTTCCCCTGTTTTGATCTCCTGCATCCTGTGAGCAAGCATACATGTATGCATTCTTTGATTCACCTTCCTGATTGTATTAACCTGATTGTATTAAATTATATTCCCAGCACCACTTGTTAGAATGTGTTTTAAATTTGTAGTTTGGAACAGTCTTCTAGTAAGCAATGAAACAAAATGTATGAACCAATCATGACAAAACTACCCATTTCAGAAAATTTCAACCATAAAAGGTCACTCAAACTTCTGTCATTACAATCCACCAATATCAGTAAATATGCAAAATCTCTGCAGAACTAAGTCATTTAAATAATTCCACATTAAAGGGATCTGTAACTAATGAAGAGGTTGCTGCAGGCAAACAATGTTATATTTCATTGTTTCATCTACAAATAAAGTGCCTGTTGCCCTTGAAGAATAAATTGTCTATGCTACATTTAAAAAAATGATAAGCTAGTAATTTTGCAATGGGGAATGGATGGCAAACTGATAGCAGAAACATATTTACTAGATAACTCCTCCAGATGAGGACAGTCGTGGGACTGCAGCATCCACTCCCTTTAAAGTACAACACAGTACAGTATCAGTGATCCAGCTGCATACTGTGGGAGTAGAGCCCACAGCCTTCTGCATCAAAAGCAAGTATACTACCTGTTGTGCTACTAACAATGCAAATGACTTAGCATAAGTAGCACTAAACTTCTTTTCCCCTGAAGTTCTCAGCTCCTTTAAAATCCACTTGACACTCAACTAAATCTCTCAACTTCGGAGCACAAGAAATCTGGAAAAAGCCAAAATTTATTTGGGGGGGAGCAAAGGCCCATAACCAGGGACACATTTTAAATATTGCTTGTATAATCCTAGAAAGTTGCTAAAATAAAATATTGTGTGTCATGTGTTTCCTGAAAGATAGGAAGACTGAAACTTAAAGGGCTATCATTATTTAGTTAATTCAGTTCTCACTGATTTGTCAGAAAGCCACAAATTTTAAGAGGAATAGACCAAAAGTACGAGCCAAATATTCTGTAAAAATCTGGACAGTTGAGAGCTATGGACTCAACTCCCTGAGTCACAAGTGATGGTATGTGTAGAGAATTCAGGCTGTTGTTTGAGCCTATCACTAACCACCAGGTATACCTAACTGGGGCATTTTGCACACACACACACACACACACACACACACACACACACACACACACACACACACACACACACACACACACACACATAACTCCTGTAACACAGAGCAATAAGAGAACAAGAACAGCTAGTTTAGTTAGTTTAACTTCTGCGCATGAATCCATGTTAGCTTGAAAACTCCACTTTATTAATTTTTCCCGACAGGTCTTGCAGCTGTAAAAGTGGAGGGCTCCCCCTCATGTGCCATGCAGTGTTTATGCCCATAGTTTAAACTTTATTTACTGTTATGTTTATTTTGTTTTGCATATTGCTTGTAGTGAGCTTAAACAATTGTTCCCAAAATTTCTTTCTTCAGAGCCTCAAACATAAAAATTCAAGCCTGCTATATTAAATGTTTTTCTAATACCAAATAAGGCTACACTTTGATTTGCATAATTAGATTTTCCTTTCCGCATTGGAAAATGTGAAGGTGTCTATCAGATATCTACCCCTTGTCTGTTTCTTATTCATTTGCATTCCATGTTTCATTAATTTGGTAGCATCTTATCTACCCTATTTGCTAGGACTTTTGCCATGATTTTGCTGTCCATATTTATTACTGAAATAGGCTTGTATTCTGATGGGTCCAACATTTTTTTTTCTTTTGAGGGGCCAATATTTTTTTTCTTATGAGGGGGCAATATATTTTTGTTTTCTTTTTTTTTTTTTAGTATAAATATTGTTCTTGCTTTTTACACATCAATTCTGCCAATAGCTTTTCTATGTTTCTTTATAGCTTTAGACCACCCTATTGATAAAACATTTTAGGGAAAACAGCTTTATTATTTTTCAGTTGCTTTCTGATATTGTTTTTTTTATTTCTAGTATGGTATCTATTTTCTGATGTTAATTTCTTTCTTTGTACCTCATACCTACTTCGTAGGTATACATAGCTGAGCCAAGCTAGAAATTTCACTGTGTGATACCTTAAACCTCCTCTAATGGAGGCTCATAGGATATGTACAAATAACCAAGAGAGTTGAATATATTTTAGAACATCAATTGTTTCAGCTACATGACTCCTGACTGTCCATGAATGTTTTCCTTTTTAAGTCTTTATGGTTGCATTCAGACCAATAAAATCACAGCCCAAAGGTCATTTGTATGTATCCCATTGGCCTCCATTACAGGAGGTTTAAGGTATCTCACAGTGAAAACTCTAGCTTGGCTGGGATTTTCTTGTAGTTTTTACTGAATAGTTTGCCTCTGTGAGTTTTTACCCTTTGGTTTGGTATATATATAGATTGTCATAAAATAAATAAACAGATAAATCAATAGATAAATATATGGATGGATTTTTATGCCTACATCTTTATGTAGTAGTTTTCCTTTTCTGGAATTAACATAAAAAGTTGCTGTTTCCTTTTCTTTGTGTTCTTTATATCTTCATGTTATATATTTCATGACTTTCTGTCCTTGGATTTAACAGCAATTTCACTCTGACCAGAACTATCAGTTCTAGTTCTGTTATTGTTATTTGTTCCATTTTTATTTTTTCTTCATTTAATATGTTTGCACACATCTGTGGGTTTCCTCCTATGTAATTCTTCCTCTACCGCCTTTAATACATGTTCTTTCCTTCTATTTTCCCTTCTTCTCCTCCCATTATTTTGAATCTTCTATTTTTATGGAAATTTGTTCCATCTTCTTCAAGGTGTAGTATATTCTTGTTAATAGCTTGATGTTTCAATTTTTTCCTCATCCTTCTATTTTTAATAAGCCAGCCTTTAACCTATTGACCATTTTAATGCCTTGTCCCAACAGCCTTCCTGTCTTTGTCCCACTGGTCATCTACTTCGGGATTGCACCATGCTGCTTATTTGCAGCTTCCAAAAACCAAACCTTTTACAATTATTTGACCTCTATAAATTCCTCCACAGTTGGTATGAGATATGCAGCCACATGGAATAAGGATCTGTAGTTCATTTAGACAAATGCATTGACCTGCCAGTTCCTACTAGAACCAAATATGGTGGCAAATTCAAAAACAAACCACCTTACTGGTCAATCAGTATATAGGAACTATATAACAAATGGAAGTAACTGTTCAAATTACCATATAGAATCAGAACCCCTCTGCATGAAGTTAATACAAAAGACTTTAATAAGAAACTGAAGGCAACTATAAAGACCATCAAAGCATCTCATGATCTCAGGGTACGCAAATAAAGCAAAGGATAACTACAAGACCTTCTTTAGGTATGTTAAAAAAATGAAGAAATAATTCATAAGAATGCTGAAAGCTTTTCCATAATGGTGCCTCCCACTCAGAACTAAAAGACATTGCTAAACATTTGTGGCCAGCTTCTATCCTGAAACTGTCATCACCATCCTTAAGGATTGTATCCTTAACGTGCTCTCAATTACTAATCCCGTTTCTTCCACACATACTGACAACACAACAGGCTGTCTAATAAATGGACTGAAACATGCACTTGCTGAACCCCCTTAAACTGCTTAACCTAAGTCTATCTACAGACTATGTCCCTGAATCCTGGTGCACTGTGGCAGTGATAAACCTCCACGAGGATGGACCCATCACAGACCTTGAAAACTGCAGACTCAAAAGCTTTATAAGTCATATATGTAATACCAAATAGGGCAGCATTAGCGACCTCATAAATCATGATGTCAAAAATCTGATTAGGTTCAACGTGCAGCAATTCAACTTTGTAAAGGGGAGGTCATGCCTGCTAAAGCTTGCAAGCTTCTTTGAAACAGTTATAAAGGTGGTGGAATGTGGACACTGTCCATGCTACCTATTTTGACTTTACCAGGTCAGTTGACACCATGCCACATCATGGAATCCTAAATAAGCTTATGGCATTAAACACAAATCCCTATGTGGAAAGATGTATAGGAAACTGGCTTAAGGACAGAACTCTTGTTATCAAGGTAGGTGACACTCCCCCCACCCCCACCCCCCTCAGTCAGAGAGAAAGTGACCAGTCATGTCCCCCAGGGATTTGTATTGGGTATCCTCCTGTCTGGAATGTATTTCCCTGACCTCAAAATGGATAACACTGATTTCTGGTGGACCATATTTGCTGATGACTGCCACCTGGATGTAGTTGTTACATAAACCCAGATACTTATACCCTTCAAAATGAATTAACACTAAACATTATAGGTACACTAAAATAGACTTAAATTAAATGCCAGGAAATGCAGTATCATCCCTTATGGGAAACAGAAAATAACTTTAACCTATTGCATTCACTGAAATCCTGTACCCAGTGTCATATAGGCTTCTGAGGAGGTTTCTGTGCTTCTCTTACTTTGCCCTCAGGGAGCTTGCTATCATTAATCTCATTTTTCTAGACTCAAATAGTGAAGCCAACACTAGACGATGAAGAAATATCAACCTACATTAGGAAATAAATGGAGGGACAGGTTTATCTTCCAACAACTTCCTATGCTCTGGAACATGCCAACTAATGCGTGATTCCCTGTCATCCTTCGGACGTAGCTTGGACAACTGGATGGGTGCCATTAAATTTTTTCTGGAACTCAAAGGCCTTTCCCATCCTTAGAAGGAGTGATTCTTTTTAAGGCATACATGGCTTCTGGTAAAATTGCATTGCATATCCTATGATCTATGATCCCTACATGTCTGTGTGTCAGCAAGCCAAATGTTAAACACAATGAATAAGAATACTCTGCTGACTTAGTGTACAGCCTCACCAGAACTCACCACCTGCAAAATGCTCTCCCCTCTCACATTTTTCTGCCTGGGCCTCCACTAAGACTGTGCTGATATTTACATTAAAGATGTCTTTCTATGTCACTAAGATGTATTCTATCCCATTGAAAAGATCCTGGACCTGTATCAAACCAAGTCTTGATATCTTGCCACTCACTCACTCACTCACTCACTCACTCACTCACTCACTCACTCACTCACTCACTCACTCACTCACTCACTCACTCACTCACTCACTCACTCACTCACTCACTCCATTACCCTGTTATCCTGTGTTGTAGTCTTTTGTTAATGATTCTCCTTTGCTTTTCTGTCTGTACTTATTCTTCTTCCTTTTTCTAAACCTCCTTAGCAGCAATATGCATCCAGACACTGATCCAGTTTTGCAGCTGTATTACATTACAGTATCATTTCTCCTGCCTACATTTAGCATTTCAAGCTGCTTTTCCTGTTGCATTGACAATTACATGAAATGACTATATCAGATCCCTCTGACAACTCTCCAGGCAATGGCTACACTTCTTGGGCAGTGCCCTAATTGTAACCTTTGTAATCTGTTCATGACATTCTGTTCCTCGCAACACAAATCTGTGACTTAAGATCAAGATGTTTTTCTGATCTGAAGAGACAGAAGAATAAGGGTGAGTATCCAGACATGCTTTGGAAGATGCGCTTTAAAGTTATTTCCACCCCTTCCAAACCCATGATAGTGCTCACCTCTCATATCAAACGGTGCCATGCATGACGACCTTGGTGCAGATTTGTGAGCACCCATCCCACTACAAAGACAAGCCTCAAAGGTAACCAAAGTAGCACATTGCTTGACCTGTAATGGTAACTTATTCTAGAGGCTGAGAATATGTTAAGTTAGGAACCTTTTTCTCTAATGAGTCATTATTTGTGGGAGCAGATTTAGATCGCTAGTACTTGCTTGTAGGGCCACTGGCCTTGCAAAGACATAGGCGGTCACATAGGATTGGGGCTTTCATTACTTGAAAAGCAAAGCACAGATTACCTTGGCATAGCAGGTAGGATAATAACCCTAAGGAGGACACAGATTACCTTGGCATAGCAGGTAGGATAATAACCCTAAGGAGGGCACAAATTACCTTGGCATAGCAGGTAGGATAATAACCCTAAGGAGGGCATAGATTACCTTGGCATAGCAGGTAGGATAATAACCATAAGGAGAGTCTTTCTGCTCTATTGGGATACTTGAATGATTTAATGTTCTTGGTTAGAAATCTCTGACCATTCCAGTTTAACAATATGTTTGCATTTACGCATAAAATAGGAGACATCGTATTCAGCTGTAGGTCTGGCAAAGAAAGAGTACAGTGTTAGTACAACTTTTTCAGATCCTGGGGATATTCTCTTGAAAATACACCAAGTAAGATAATAATTTCCTGACTGTGGTAGGGCATGATAATCAGACAAGAGTGTTGTCTCTTATGACCATGTCTGTATGAAGAGAAGTATCATTTTTGACATATGAGGTGGGGGGGCAGCTTTTTTGCCAAATATTATTACATCACATTTTTTTTTGCATTTAGTTTGAAACTATTTTCAGTACACCAGGTATGAGCATATTCCAGTTCTTGCTAGAACTGTTTAGTATCAGTGGATGAGCTTACATCAGTGTCTAATTTGCAATCATTTTTTTTTTGGTGGTGTTTTTTTTTGTTGTCATGTTTTGTGTGACTATATAATTAATTAGTTACCTCTGTCCTATTTCTTGATATGAATTCTACATCTGCTCAGACCAGGTAATTTCTTTCTTGTTATTATGCCCAACACAATGATACATTCTGTTTCCAATTTGGTTTGTACAATGTATCAATGCCTTTTTAAATTTTCTTGTGTATGTGGAGCTTATCTCCCCAGGCCTCCACTGAAAATGGACATATATCCAGTTGGACTAGCCCGGTCAACAATTGTAAAATAAAATAAATAAAGAAATAAATTATTAAACTTGGTCAACCACACTTCTGGGATATTGGCTTAGATGTCTGCAAAATAAATGCCAAACCAGAGACGGCCCAGCACTTATCCCTGTGGTACCCCAGTAGTTAAAATTTAAATTCAGAGGTGGTACTGGCAACTTTCAAACCCTGATCTGTTTGATAACCTGTTTGCAATCCAATGTTCAGCATAAGGGTTTATATTAAGTTTGTCTAATTTTGCAATAATAGCAGCAAGTGGGAATACTGTCAAAAGTCTTGATCAGATTGAGATAAGCAGTGTGTATGGAGTGACCACTGTCCACAGCTCATGTAACTTTTTCTAAGAAATATACTAGGTTCAGGAGACAGGACTTGCCTTTTATAAAACCAAACTGATTGGGGTCTAGATCAGTTAAGTTGCATTTGACTGCAAAAGTCTGAATTTAAAGGCAACAGTAGGCCATGCACAGAGCATATGGTCTGAAATTACTAAAGCTGCCATTTTCAGATGATTCCTTATCTAAAGAGCAGGCAAGTACTGTTTTCTGTTAAACTTAATAGATGCCTAATGAATTATATAGTTGAAATGACATTTTGTTCAGTTTCACTTTTACGTTTTTACTGCTTGTTCAAAAAAAAATTCAATTGGTGTTCATACAGCATCCTGTTGCATTGATAAAGCATTTCTGGTATCTGATTAAATGTGTTCCTCTACTTTTCCTAAATGTCACTGCTGCCTTATATATGTTTTTAGTTATGTTTTTCCAGTGGTTAGCTCCTAAGAAGAAACGGTAGTAGTTCTTTGGGAAAGAAGTAAATCGCTGCTGTATTCTGGATGTAGGCATTTTTGGCTGAATTCCTATCTAATTTTCTAATGGTTCTTTCGATTCCCCTGTTGGGTAAAAAGAGTGAGTCTGCTTGCTTGTCATAATTTAAAGGCTCCAGTAGGCCTTGCACAGAGTATATGGTCTGAAGTTACTAAACTTGCCATTTTGAGATGACTCCTATTCTAAAGAGCCGGCAAGCACTGTTTTCTGTTGCACTTAATAATTGCCTTGTGAATTAAGAGTTTAAGTAGTATTTTATTCAGTTTTACTGGACCTTTTCAGTGCATGGTTAAAACTGTTCTGTTGTGTTTATACAGTGGATTAGCTGTTACTGCATTGCTAATCAAATCCTTACCACTTGGAGCTACACCCCCCCTCAGCACACATTAGTAAGCACCTGGAACCATGGATTTGGACTTTCCAACTTCCTCTGTGGCCAGCTTTGTTGAAATGAGCATCCTAAGACAATGTAGCAATTGTTTCAGGTTTACAAATAGCCACCCACTGCTTAAACAAAATTAAACGGTGTGTGAGAGATGTAGTTGTATAATATTAATGGAAGCAAAACTCTCATATGAGACCCTTCAAATAACAGCAGGTTGTCAATACCACACTATACCACACTAAACAAATTACATAATGCTCAGCTACATAGATCTGTATGTACTGAGGCTTTTAAAAGTAGTCTACCTAACTCATAGAGGCCTCCTAAAAGTATCTTCTGCAACTTCGCACACACATATAGGCAGCACCTACAATGAGCACTGACTCAATTCAAACATAAGGTAGACATCCGCACAATCCAATATTCACATTGTATGTGATCCTGTAGTGAGACACACAGATGCACCACTCATGAGGATGTGCAAAAAAGAGGGTCATGGTCAACTGCCTATCTGGCTACATCATGCAAACACTCAACTAACTGCAACAAAAGCACACATATGAAACAATCATTATACATGTGGGTGCAAATGACTTGAGATGAGTTTCTCTGGACTATATGAAGAGATACATGATGAAGCTCTCGGAATATGTGTCTGAGGCAGGTACGAACCTAGCCTCGAGCAGCATTAAACCATCACCAAGAATGATGTCATGATATGAACAAAAGATAATTGACCTCAGCAAATAGCTTAGCTTTTGGTGTCATTCATAGGAGGTGGAATATATATTAACCTTGAATGGTAGACAGTCATAACTCCTTTGCCTGGGATGACCTGCATCTCTCCTCCCAAGGCTTGTGTGTATTGCCCAAAACCTTGTCTGGCCCCAACTTGCCTTTTTTAGGTAATGTCAATCCTCCAAAGCTTCAAACATAACTAAACAGAATCTGGACAGCATTAAGGTATTGCTGCTGAATGTTAGGAACCTTAACAAAAAACTCCACACCCTGCTGGCACTTCTTACCCTGAAAAATGTTGATATCTGTATCATCACAAGACCTGATATAAGACCAGTGAAAGCACTCAATCAGTGCAGGGCTTCAATGTCTATCACTCATATAGGCCCAGCACTTTAGATGAATACACTAAAGGAGGAAGTGTCTCCATATTCTTAAAAAAAAATTAACTTCAGACCAATTAGACAAGAGAATGACTTGGAACCCTCCCATGTCCAACTAACTAGAAACAAATTCCCTGATCATATCATAGCTAACTACATGACACTCTGTATTTCCCCTTGGCCTAGACCTCCTACCTAGCCAATATAGAATCCCTTTGTATTAAGCCAAACACCATTCTCTAAAAACCGGGAGACTTATACATCCTCAAAATATATGCCCAGAGAGTTCTGGATTTCAACAATATAAACTCTCTGGGCCAGTTAGTCCTCACCCTCTGAAACTGTGAGACTCATATGTCTTCCAATGGTTTATTATCATAATTTCGAACATGTTTGTTGTGAGTATTCACTTACTTGAAAAACATTGTCGAAACTTATAGCGACCGAGTAAAAGAACAAATGAAAGAAATGTCGACAATTCAAAATCAAATTGTCGATATTTTTTGAACATACCACCACATCCATTGTCATACAACACACATTTTGCAGGGGGCCCTCACACCCCTTGCTACTTATATATACAAACTCCGAGAGAGCACTACATTGAGGGAAAGGGTACATTTCCCGATCCCTACTATAGTACAATCTCCACTCAATATGCTGAATTCACAACAGGGAACGCACAATACCATTCCCTGTTGTTCATTCAGCATGCTTTTTTTTTTTTTTTGAACATACAAACTTGTGCAAACTTACTTTTGGATATCCGTTATTGCACACTTCAGCCATGACATTTTAATGGTACACCTCTTCCAGTATGTATTCCCTTAGATTTCTGGACTTCATCAATGCAAACTCTCTGGACCCATTAGTTCTTACCAATATGGGGCATTTCTGCTCCCCACCAACTATAACATCCTGACTACAGGTCAATCACATTCAATGTAATACTTAAGCCTGAAATATCATCCAGTACATCAGTATTCAGAGGCTGCACAAGGGCTAATCTACTAAAACTAAGTGATGAGCTGACTAAATTCAAAAGCCCTGTACAGCCCAATAACCTCACTGCTTATGCAGAATCCTTTTCTGCCAAATTCTATGCACAAATAAATAGTTGCATAAATGCATCTGCCCCCCCCCGAAATAAATACAAAGCTAAATTAAAAAAATAAACCCCTTTGGTGAAACACATATAAAAAGGGTCTATAATAAAAGAACAAACTCATGAAATGCAAAAATAAATCTAACTCTCAAGAAGCCAAAAATACTGTTTCTAAACTAAACAGGGAACCCCAGATCCTGATCAATTCAACCAAAGCCAGATGAGGTAGTTACCCAGCTAAAAATTAACCACAAAGCCTTCTTTAACTATATTAGAAATCTCAGAAACAATGCCCTGCACTGTTTATAGCTAATAGTAAATGATAGCACATATTCAGACCCAAAGGACATAGCTAATCTACTGGCTGATAAATTCAGCTCAGACTTCATCCTCCTCTCGTCTCCAAAATTCTTGGATCAAATACCCCTATCTACAACCCCTCAAATTTTCCAAGAACAAGTTCCTAAGGCAATATCTAAGGCCAGGAACACTGTGTCTTTGGGACCAGATAACATATAAGGTTTCCTACTGATAAATTTGAAAGATGACTTGTCAGACCACTTGCTAAAACTATTCAATATTAGCTTCAAAACAAGCTTTGTGCCAGATGAATGGAGGACGGAGATTAATAGGCCCAAAAGCCTGACATGTATCATCTGTAAGAATATTGAGAGGGTCATTATGGAACTAATAAATAGGGTTATTGGTAACCTACAGATTATTGAGCCAACCCAGTTTGGATTTGTCAAGGGCAGGTTCTGCCTACTTAACTTGATCAATTTCTATGAAAAAGTCACTGAAGAAACAGATGAAGGCAAATTAGTGTACAGTGCATATCTGGACATCACAAAGGCATTCAATGCCATTCCATATGCAGGCATCATAGATAAATTCTCCCAGCTATCTGTTAACCCCTGTGTAACTCACTGGATAGCAAACTGGCTCATAAATACAACCCTTTAAGGGTCAGCAGCTCTACCACTGCCTAAAGACACGTCAGTAGCGGAGTGCCATGAGGTTTGGTCCAAGGGCCACTATTCTTTGACATTTATTTCTTGGAGGTCAAAGCTAATGTTAAGGGTTTCTGGCTGACCAAGTTAGAAAATGATTGTATTCTTGGTGCCAACATAAACTCCAAGGAGGGCACCAGGATCATACAAGAGGGCCTGTCCCAGACAAATAATTGGTATCAAAACCATGGACCAAAACCTAATGCCAAGAAATGTATAATTGCATCCTTCAGCAACTCTCCTTGTAACAATCACATTGGCAGTGCCCATCTTAACATCAATCCTGTAGGTAGATCTAAGAACCTTTGTTGACAGTGAACTGTTCTTTGGTCACTACATATCCACAACTATGAGGAAGTCCTTTGTCATGACAATGCACTGTGCTTTGATCACTACATATCCATGACTATGAGGAAGTCCTTTGTCATGACAAGGAACTGTGCTTTGATCGCTACATATACACAACTGTGAGGAAGTCCTTTGTCATCACACAGCTTATATCTAAAGATACGGCATTCAGATGCAGGAATGTGACTGTTCCAATGTACTTGGCAGATGTTCATCGTGTTTCACTGTTGCAGTCATTACTCTTGGGTTATCTTGCTGGCAGGCTACCCTCAGTCGGCCAGAATTCCAAAGTCTAGGTCCGGCGTCGGTTGCTGTCACCTCTTCCCTGATGTCAGTGCGCCAGGGGTATAAAAGATGCAGCTGACACCATTTTCTTCAGTCTTTCTTGCCGCACGGTGCCCGAAGCAAAAGCAGTTCGCAAGTGTCAGTCGGTCGACTCCTGAGATATTCAAATCCGAATTTCAGAACCGAAGTCTTCATTAAAGCCTAGTACCCCATTGGGAAAATGTTTTTCTTGCTCCAGACTGATGTCAGAAAAACTTAACAATTGTATTTCTTGTGGGAAGCAAATACCTCATAAGGATTTTCACTCTTACTGTATTCCTTGCCTAGGCCCTGATCACAACATTGCTAGCTGTCTGTTTTGTGCTAGATTTAACCAACGCACTATTAAGCATCGGTTCAATTTTGCATTTCATTACTTTGGCCGAAGATTTAACTATATAATGCCATCGGACCAGCCGACAACCGGAGTTTACAAAAAACGCAAGGACAAGGAAAAAGATAGGTATCCGAGGTCCAAAGCTGACGACGAGGCCTCTGCTAGACCAGTCGCTGGTTCGCTGGTTCTCAATGAGGCGCTTTCACAGCCCCTGGCACCCACTACCTCAGAGCCATAGGCCGCTTCCGACTCCCATGTGGAGCCGACTGGGCCTCTGGATACTCAAGGTATTGGACACTCGGAAATCATTGCCTCAGATGGGTCTGGAGCCGCTGAGCAGGCATCGGCTTCTGAGGGTGTCTTCAGACCTACACAACTATATATTAAGCCATCTTCAGCTTCAAAGACAAAGACTAAAGAGCTCTAAAGACAAAGAAACAAGTACAGCATTCTCTTGCTCAGACTTCCATGCCTAAAAAACAGATGCTCAAAATGGCTGAAGACCTAACTACTTTGATCAGGGGCTCCCATCCCCCTCCTGATAAGAGGCCTAGGCAAGAGACAGAGTCTGATTCTTCTGAACAGGTTTCTATTTCCTCTGATTCCTCTTCTGAACCGGATTACTCCATGCTTCCCTATGAGGATTCTGATGCTGAAGAATCCATTCCTTCAGCCTCTCCTCCTGAAAATTATTCTTTTGGGGAAACCCTGCATACCATGAGGGAGCATTTCCACTGGGAGAGCCAAGATTATTCTGAATCTAAGAAAAGGCTCAGGGACTTTCTACTACTTCCTCAGCACAGACCCCTTGCTATTCCACCTGTTCTAGACATTGTAGATGATGTATTTTCAGAGTCCGGCCTGTCCCCTGACTCTTTACCCCCTGCACCTGCTAAGCCAGACAGATACTACAGGGTCCCGGATTCTCATAAATTCCTATATAAAAACCCCGCTGCTGACCCAGAAACTATATCTCAGGGTCCCAAAGGGGTCAAGACTTCTACTGCAAAAAAACGTGTCCCCTCTGATAGGGATTCTAGGGCTCTAGACAGATGGGGGGAAAAAGTCTACACTTCTGCTACCCTGGCTGTAAGGGCTTTAAATTGTCAGTTTCATATGCTTAAATATCAGCAATATTTAATATCACTGCTTAAACAGAAATTGTTGACAAATACTGAATGTTCAGAGAACAAGGAATTGCAGGATTTATTGCATGCAGCTGAACAAGTGGGAAAGCATACTTTGCAATGTTGTTATGATTCACTGGAGTCCTCTTGCAGGGCTGCTGTTACAGGTTCTGTTATTAGAAGGCATGCTTGGTTAAAGGAACAGAATCTGCCTGATCATGTTAAAGCAAAATTATTAGATGCACCATTACAGCATGATACTTTGTTTGGTACTAAAGCAGAAGAGCTGTTGAAAAAAATGGAGGATAAAGCAAAATCCATGCAGACAGTCAAGGATTTCTTACAGGTACAGCCTCCCAGGTTTGGCAGAAACTGGCCTTCTAAAAATTGGTCCTTTCTAGTGTCAGACAGGCCACAAAGAGGCAGATACAGGCATCCCAGAGGCAGATCTCAGCCCCAAGGCTCATACAGGCCTAAAAATGGGGTGCTCCTACCTCCAAAAGCAGAGAAGGCAAATCACAGCCTTACAGGAAACAGTCCCAATGACTTTCCTCTACCAGATCCAAGCACTTTTCTTTTGGCAGCCCCCTTAGGGGCAAAACTAGCACTTTTTTCATCAAATTGGCAAAAGGTTACCCAAGGCAAATGGGTCCTGAACATAGTGTCCCAAGGCTACAGGTTCCATTTTCACACTCTACCAAGGTCAAAAGGTATGCCAGACCTGCCACACAATCAATGGACAGAGGCACAAAAACAAATTACAGCCCTCATGGACATGAGGGCCATTCAGCAAGTACCACAACAAGAGCAGAGGCAAGGATTTTACTCTAGACTATTCCTAGTACCCAGAAAGGACAAAACCTGGAGACCAATACTGGACCTGTCTATACTAAATACGTTTCTGGAAGTTCCAGAATTCAAGATGTTGACTTTACAGCAGCTACTGCCCATGCTGGGCAAGAAGTCTTGGCTCGTAACTCTGGACCTAAAAGAGGCATACCTGCATGTCCCAATCAGACAATCTTGCAGAAGATACCTCAGATTCATAGCTGGCTCAATGCATTACCAATTCTCTGCACTGCCCTTTGGCTTATCTACTGTGCCCAGGGTCTTCACAAAATGCCTGGCACCAGTAATTGCGTTTTGCAGACAAAAAGGAATTCAAATATATCCTTACTTGGACGACTGCCTAATTCAAGAAGAGAATAAAGATATTCTTCTAAAGCATCTGGCGTTTGTAAAAATATTACTAATTGGCCTAGGGTACACAGTAAACGAAAAGAAATCAAAACTACTGCCCTCTCAAGAGATAATATTCCTGGGTGCAAGCTTAAATACAACTGCCCAGATGGCTTATCTCACGCCAGACAAACAAACGCATCTGACTACTTACTTCAAGAAATTGGCAACAAAAACCCACTTATCTGCAAGGAAAATCCTGCAGGCCTTGGGTTTCATGGCATCCTGCATTCTACTAATTCCATATGCCAGACTGCATATGAGGAAACTACAATGGTATCTAAAAAGTGTTTGGACTCAGCATTGCCACAGCCTGGAGACAGTAATTGCACTCCTTCCCTGCCTGCAACAGGAGTTTTGATGGTGGGCAGAAGCCTGTCACCACAACAAGGGTCTGCCATTCAGTCTACCCACAGCCAGACAGACACTGACAATGGATGCATCAGGTTATGCCTGGGGGGCCCATATGGCAGGAAAATGTATTCAGGGCACATGGTCTGCAAACCAGATGCATCTTCACATCAATCAAAAAGAGATGCTAGCTGTTCAAAATGCTCTGACAGCTTTCAAGGACCTGCTTCATCCAGGACAGTTACTGATAAAAACAGACAACACTACGGTCATGTGGTACATAAACAAGCAGGGAGGTACACATTCCTACCCCCTCTGCAGACAAGCAATGACCTTATGGGACACAGCATTGGCTTTTCAAGTTCACCTGCAAGGACAATTCCTGCCAGGAAAAACAAATACTCTGGTAGACGAACTAAGCAGAAACCTCATGGATCCCCACGAATGGAAACTGGATCCCCAAGTCTTCAGCATGATAATAAGGAAATGGGGATGCCCAGACATAGATCTATTTGCTTCCCCTCACAACTGCCAATTGCAGAGATTTCGCACAAGGATTTATCACAAGCAAGCATGGAAAGTGGATGCCCTATCCTTCAGCTAGAAAAATCTAACAGTATATGCCTTTCCTCCACTGCCTCTCCTTCCCAGGGACACTCCTAAAGGTCAGACAAGAGAAGCCAAAAATTATACTGATTGCACCAGACTGGCCACACTAGCACTGGTACCCAATCCTAAAGAGCTTGTCTCAAGGTCCAGCATGGATATTGCCTTAAACTTCTCACATGCTGACCCAACAAAACAATCAGATCCTGCACAGCCAACTCAGGATCGTAAATCTAGCAGCATGGCAGATAATGTAGCCATTCAGAACACCCCTCTTTCAAAAGCTGTTTTGGATGTTATCCTGGAGGCCAGGAGGCCCAGTACCAGAAAATCTTATGCAGAGAAATGGAAGAGATTCTGTGCTTAGAACCAGGAACAAGGCATTGACACGTGTGTACCAAATATCCCTCAGATTTTACAATACCTAACTGAGATGCTGAACAAAGGCCTTTCTTTCTCATCAATTAAGATTCATGCCTCTGCCATTTCAGCCTATTACAATGCAGAACCACCTATCTTTTCTCATCCTTTAATAAGGCAGTACCTCAGAGGGGGCAAAAACATTAGGCCTCCAAGGAGAGCACCAATTCCGGCCTGGGACCTAAATTATGTTTTGGAAAAACTCACACTGCCTCCTTTCGAGCCAGCATCAACAGCAGATATAAAATTCTTATCCTGGAAAACAGCTCTGCTCCTAGCAATAACCTCTGCAAGGCGAGTCTCGGAGTTACAAGCACTCATGGCTGTGGAACCTTTCATCATTTTTCATCCAGACAGGGTTTCTCTGAAGACAAACCCTACATTTATGCCTAAGGTGGTGTCCAGTGTGGCCCTCAACCAAACCATTCACTTGCCTACCTTTTATCCAAATCCACAGAACAAGGGTGAGAAAATTCTGCATTTTTTGGACATACACAAGCAGCTACGCTTTTAATTGGACAGAACTAAAGCTTTCAGAAAGACTGAGCAACTTTTAGTGTCATATGCTGCGGGATCACAAGGAAAGGCTATCTCAAAACAGACTATTTCTAAATGGATAGGCCATTGCATCCGTTTCTGCTATTCTCAACATGACAAATCAGTGCCTAAGGGTATTAGGCCTCATTCCACCAGAGCAGCAGCCACTTCAGCAGCCTTCCTCAGAGGAGTACCAACCAAAGACATCTTAGAGGCTGCAACCTGGAGTTCAGTGCACACCTTCACAAAGCACTACCACTTACCTCTTTACTCTAGAGCAGGCTTTGCCACTGCATTCCTGCAGGGCCTCATAGCCTCTCCTAATCCTATTTAGCCCAGCCACCCATCCTCTGCTTTGGGATTCAACCCAAGAGTAATGACTGCAACAGTGAAACACGATGAACATAGTACATTTGTGTACCTACCATAAATGTAGATGTTCGAGTGTATTCACTGTTGCAGTCCAGGTTACCCACCCACCATCCCCCTTTTGTTTGCTGGGTCTATCTGCATTTCTCTATCCTATACAACCTATTTGGTGTATTTGCTTGTAGATGAAGGAAATGTTATTTTTGTGCATGCATTTTTATTGGCATATTTGTCAGCCTACCAATTTGGGGGCACCTGACATCTGGGGCAAGAAAAACTGAAGAAAATGGCGTCGGCTGCATTTTTTATACCCCTGGTGCACTGACATCAGGGAAGAGGCGACAGCAACTGATGCCGGACCTAGACTTTGGAATTCTGGCCGACTGAGGGTAGCCTGCCAGCAGGATAACCCAAGAGTAATGACTGCAACAGTGAATACACTCGAACATCTACATTTATGGTAGGTACACAACTGTACTTTATTATGGAACTGTACTTTATTATGGACCTAGGATGATCATTGAATATAATTCCCTTTTTGATATGTACCTCTCCAAACACTGTCCAAACACTTGTCACAAATGGAATGACCACAACACTGTCTCACGAAAATAAATAGATAAACAAATTGGGGGCTTAATGATAAAAGTTATGCAGATAATACCAAATCCTTGTCTCTCTAGTTGGTTATCTTACAAACTATTGAGAAATGACGCGTGCCTCATAGAACTTCAACAGACCTTATTCAATTAAACTAATTACACATGCATAAGTATAATGGTGTCATAAACACCCACTCATGGGGCCTAAATCTTTTTCTGAACAATTAATAGAACATGCTGGAGGGATAAATGTGTACCACAAACAATAATACCCTTTGGAACTGTCTTCCAATTTACATAAATTAGAGTATTTCTCTTACTCCTTTCAAATGTAGTTTGGGTGGATGGATGTGTAACCACAAATTCATCCATAGCTTAGCAGCACTGGCTTTCGTGGGTAGAGAAAACTTGTAATTACCCTAGTATTTACTTGTTCTTCCCATCAAATTGCAAAATATAAGGGCTAATTTTCATGGGAAAGGCAGGCTAGGGCTTCTTAAGATCCTCACAGATCAATAGCCCAGTAAATACCTATGAACTTATGAACCTAAAAATTATTTCTGATTTGATACATTCCATGGCTTTGCATACAAGACTAGTGAGGCTGATAGCTGGGCCTACAGTAACACAAGTCTGTAGAGGGCCTAGCCTTGTGTATGAGAGAAACATTGGTTGTTTTCCTGGCATGATAATTATTGCATGAGACTTACTGCAAGGTGATTTATGGGAAAACTAATCTTAATTTTCAGTGACATGAGAAACAATAACATGGGTAGGTGGGGAAACGTTAACACTAAATTTGTCTGCAATATATTGGCTATATCTACAAATATATTGGCTATATCCTTGGGATCGGAATGCAATACTATTATAATGAGTTCAATTCATTGCTAGACATCATTC